>NW_010232365.1:2222-12874 GCF_000690775.1 Eurypyga helias | reverse complement strand
CGCACGCTGCCGGCTCATGTTCAGACTCACACTGCCATGAGTCTGAACAAGAGTTGCTTTTCAACCAGCCGAGTTATTAATGATTGGTGATAGGTAGTTGAGTGTGCTGTTTGTATTTCTTAACCCTTTCTTTAGCTATCTGGTTTTAATGAAGGGGTGCTTATCCTCTATCAGCCCTTTGGTGCCTGTCTGCTCATTCCTATCTTCCAGATGGTAGGAAGCCCCTCACAACTGTTGTATTTTCCTCTCTCTGGGGAGTTGACCTTTTCCTCAATAGAAATCCCTGTACTACAAAGAAATAATGCTACATAGGAGATGCACACAGGTCTGTCACAGTGTCTTAGAGATGGACCCTCATCTTTGTTCATCCTTTTTTGTAATAAAGCAAATTCTAGTTGACTTCTGTAGCAGCAGTGCTTGTGTTCTCATTGCCTCCCACTTGAGCATAGCAATTCTCAGTTGGGTACAGCATCAGGTTGCAGCAGGGTTAGCATGTGGTAGCAAGAATGATGCTGGGGGGCCTGAAGGAGGGAGGGCATTGCTCTAATTTTAAATCACTGAACTGGCAGCTTCATATTAGATCAGCTTACCCAGACTCAAAGGATATCGCTATGATCTATTTAACTGAAATTAACCTCTACTGATACGAGGCAATTACATTCCAAAATCAGCGGCAGGCTTCTGCTAATCAGTCCCCATTTGACACTGTCCCTAGGTTTAAGAGCATTACTTTCACGCTGTGAGTACAGGTTTTTAAACACAGCTTTGGGAATTCCTGAGTCCCAGCCAACTAGCAGGCAGCTGAGTGTGTGCTGCAGATTTTAATCAAATATATTCTGCTATGAGATGATTCTGCAGAGCAGGCTGAGCCTGGCTTGTGACTGAGCTCACCTGGCTCCTGGGCACTCTTGTCCTCAGGAGGGAAGAATAAGGTAAGAAGCGTCCTTGTGTGTCCCCTTGCTGTGTGCAGTGAGATCTCCCATCTCCCAGAATCTCTTCCCTATGTAGTGCCAGTACTCCATGGTCTCCACAGTCCTGCTCCAAAAGAAGACAAGAAGAGACTGGGATGAATCAGCCATCAAAACAATTCATGTTCATGGGTCATGAAGGAAGACAGAAATAGGAAGTCACCTTGTTCCAAGTCCTCATTTAACAAGGACTTATTGAGGAGGTATTGGATGGCAAGAGCAGATGCCGTCAGGTTACTCTGTTGTCTGAAAAGGTGAAAAATGGTGGTTAACTTCAGATGGTGGTAGGGTGTCCTAGAGAAAGGCTATGTGGAGGAGAAGAATAAGCAGCTGTGCTTCTCACCCCATGTCCTTTCCCCTAAGCCTCTGTAACGACAACTTCCTGAAGAGTGACATTTGAAAATGAGGCTGTCCTGAGGTACTGATATTTAACTGTATCTAAATGTCCAGAAGCTCCACATTTAGGCAGTCATTCAGGGACACAGCTGAGTCAGGACCCATGTGTTAGTGTACACGTGGCCTCCTGTGTTATTGTCATGGTTTTCCAGACTGGCAGCAATTCTGAAGATGCTTTTGGATTTAAGCTGTGTTTACCTTTGCTAATGCTCACATTGTTGTGATCCTTTTCCTTCTTTTAATATCCTGTGACAATCTATAAACTTGTAAGATTTCTTTATGTGGCCCTAAGAGCCTTTATGGAAGAATTTTTGTTGCATCTTGTTTTCTGATTCTCACTGGTAGTGTTTCTTAAACTGTATTTGTTAGTGCAACGAACACTACTGTACATACAAGTAAAGACCTTGAATGAATATAAGGGAAGTTAAGTGTGAGGAGAAGGTAAGTATTGGCTAATTAAACTTAAGCACAGCTGAGCTGCCAAGCCATCTCCAGTTCACCTCCATGGCCAACATGTTCATTCTCACCCTCAGACCTTACTGGCAGTTGTCAGTGCTTTGCAGGGTTCTCTCTGGGCTGCTTCAAAATGCTTGCTCTGGTCTTTGAAGTTTTCTTGGAAGTCCCCCTACAAGGTTGGTCTGAGCAAATCTGTTTCTGCTTGTGTCATCTTGAGTCCAGGTTCAGATTGTGTCCAGAGAGAGCTCAGCATTTTGCATGTCTCAGCCCATATATAGAGGAAAGCAGCTTACTGAATTCAAGACCAATAACCAGACCTCTGTATTTCTACTGAAATAGAAATGATGTGGGAAAAGATCAGGCTTTATTTATTCAGGGCAGAGAAAAGATCCTGTTATGGCTGAGACATAAGGCAGCAGGACATATACATCTAAATGTAACGCTGCTAAGGTGCTTGTAGAAGCTCAGAGCTGGCAAGTGTCCTGACTGCATTTTGGTGTCTAAACCAAACAGAGTGGAAAAGTGCCTCTGTGCTTTAATGACCTTTCCTGGGGTCACATTCTGGTCCCATTCATTTGGGGATTGAATCCTTTTTTTTTTTTCCTTTCTCCCTTCACCAAATGTTTAAACGTTAAAGTTCATCGTGAGTCTTGGATGAATTTCTGTACCCTTCCCAAAGCTCTCTGCAGCACTCCCACCTCTGCTCCCTGTCTGCTGATGCTGACCTGCTACATACCTTATTTCATATGAGGTCTCAAACAATGCCTGTTTTGGGTTGCCTGCCAATGTTCCTCATAAAAAAAACTTTAAGAATCACAAGAGCCTGGGTAAATATAGTACAACTATTGGTCTTGTAGGACATGACTCCTGTGTTCTCAGCCCAGTTTGCTCATTGACTCATTGGATGACCTTGGAGGAAGTGTACTGAAACAGGGATTGATTTCATCAGGATGGTGACTAACACATCTCAGCCTTATACTGGTAAAAGAAGGGCTTCTGTGTCAAAGATATATACTCACACCCAGGCCCTATTCAGCTCTTTTCAGTGCTCATTGGACTTTACTCTGAGTTTTCTTTGAAGAAAACAATACCATCTTTTATAGACGAGAGGAGCAGAGTTTGTCAGAACAGCGTGATATAACAGAGAGGCTTCCATCTGCCAAAGATTCAAACCAACATTGATGGGAAAATCTAAATGAAGCTCCTCCAAATGTTACTGATTCATGTTGTAATATTATTTGAAACCAGAAATATCAGTATGTTCATCTTCATGCTTGTTCATAAAGGGCTACCCCAAAAGCTCACTTCTCTTACCCTTGATTATGGATTATGAAAGAAGTATCTAGTGGCTCTTTTCTATGCCATATTTTGATAGTGAGCTTGGAGAGTGCTTGCATTGGAAAACTGCCCAGAGAGCATTTTATTGGTCCCATTCAATTTTAAAATGGTTTATATCTCCCTAAACCCCAGGTTTACAGTATTTAATATTACTAATGGGATGGTAAGATTGCCAAGCATTTATCAGTGTAGAGATATCAGAATGGAAATAGTAAAATGACACATTAATCTTTGAGCTTTCAATATGTCGCCACAGAAACACCCGCTGCCCATTATCCAGCTGTTATGAAAATACCAAGATCTTAATAACAGACGTGTTGGAAGAGGGGTAGATGTGCTGGGAATGAATATTGTGGCTGGCTCAAACCTCCCTTTCCTTGTTCAGCTTCAGTCAAAACCAGTTTGGCCTTTGGTCTTGCAGACAGTGCTGCCTGCCTCCTGTGCTCATAGGTCATTGCCAGGCTGTATTTAAGGGTGAAAATAAGGGACTGTTTGAGTTGTGGGTTTTGTTTTTTTTTTTTTCTATTATTCTTTTTTTTTAATTTTTTTTTCTAAATCCACTCCAGGTACTCTTATGCAAGACACGTCATCTGTAATGACAGGAGAGGTCCCACTAGGTGAAACTCTTGGGGACCTCACATTTATTGCAAACACTGGTTACAGTTTTAAGGGTAAGAGGAGGATACAGAATCGTGGGCTGCCCACGACCTTCAGGTCTGTGATTTTGCAGCTAACATCCCTTCTAGGCTTGGCCCGTTCTCCATTGCTCCAGGTCCTGACAATACCCATAGCCTATTCTTCAGGTATGAATTAAAAAATGGAGAAACTGTGCATTTGAAATTCCTGGCTGACGTCTTTATCTGATGAGAGTAGAGTTAGCATCAGCAGCATTTGCACTGGACCCTGTATGAGCCTAAATCCTCCTGCCTCTCAAACTGCTTTCCAGAGGCTTTATTAGGTAAACAAAGTTTAGTTAACTGTCACCTTATTAAACAGCCTGCTTCTCTCTGGATGGTAAAGGAACTGGAACTGAATAATACACGTGTGAAGGTGCTTCTGCCTTTTAATACAAGCAAAAATAACTGGTCTCTTTGTAATAAGCAAATGCAGAGGAAATTTTTTCCCTTGTGACTGGAGAAGCAGAATATTTGTCTGGCATCTAATGTTTTTGGATATATTGGGGTGATAATCTTTGCTTAGATTGAAGGCCACTCTGGTATGTTCTCTGTCATACTTGGGAACAGGCAGTCCAGTGTGAATAGCTCAGCTGGTTTTGGCTCTGTTTACTCCTTCAAACTAACCTCTAGTGAAGAAGAAACAACGGTCCCTCATCTGGGGTCAACCCACTGTCCTTGCTTGGAGCAGGGACTGTGCTGGACTGTGCACCATGCAGGCTGATGGCTCTGAGCAGAAGCAGTCTCTTATCCATTGGTTATGATACCAGTATTTTCCAGCGGATCTTACTGAGCAACGAAACTGCTGCTTTATAACTTGTCTTCATGCAAGTGGTGATGATTGTGGAATAGGCAATGGGGTGAAACAGATTCTCTCTTTTAATCCAAATGTTCTCAGAAGGAGAGAGCAAAGGAAGCTATACATGGGGTTTATCTGCTTTAATATGCAGCCCTGCTTTTTTATGAGGAATGCACATATGCACTTTCCTGATGAACAAGGGATTTGATGTTAACTGGTACATATTCAAGCTTAAAGTTCTTTGGCATGTCTCTAATAGCACTGTTGGCCCATGTCTTCCAAAATCAGATCCCACACGCGAAAAGTGTATAAGTCAAACTTTCTCTGTGAGACACTTATTTTAAGCTCCACAGAGGCTTTGCAGGTGTGTCAGAAATAACCAGAGCTCACATAGCTGCAGGGAAAATAAAAAGCTCTGTTTATTCACTTAGTGATCTGGCTGCTTGTGTCATCCACGATGTCAGACAGAGAGTCAGCACCTCTGTTTAACTCATGTTTCCACTTTTCACAGACGTGATATCCTTAAGTACAACTGATATGTGCTGTATATCTTACAAAGAGTCAGGAGGCATGTCTGAAAATTACAGCAGCAGTTCTGTAAGAGATCTAAGCATTCATTCAGTGCCTGTGCATTAGCTTTACCAGTTGTGAGCTATTCCACACCAGCATATATACAGACAGGAATGATCCTTTGGGTGCATTTTAGAATGGAAAAAAGCCCCAACTACCAACCTTGTAGATTCTTTGATGTTCCTTGTCCAGAGCATTTTATTCAGCCAGAATAAACACTGTGCTGGGATGATGACCTAGTGGAGCACACTGCAGGGGAAATCATTAATGCCCACACATTTGTTTTGTTGGGCACCATGGCCTAAGAATAAAAAGTCATCTGTGGTGATGCATGTGCACTTTGCAGGGATTAGCCCGTCTGTATCTTTCCATTTTTTAATAAAATGCCAGCTACATGAGTGTTTCAGCACTCGTGATGATTACTGTATTGTGCATCTGCAAAAACTAATGATGCAAGGAATTTCCAAAGTTCAAACACTTTCTTCATTTCCTAAAGCTCAAAGCTAGAACACTTCTGGGAACTGAATGCAAATTTCTGAATTGAATTAGGAGGAAAATTGGATTAAGAGGGTTTTTTTCCATGTTCTAAGAAATGAGAGTTAAATGTCCTACCACAGTAAGCCTACACACAGTAGACCACACATAGTAATAATTCAGAACTAGATAAACAAAAGGCTTGATTTAAATTTATTTTTGGATGCACAGAATGAATCAGAGACTCATCTTCTCACTGAAGTGAATGGAGGTATTTTTGGTGTTTTTTTAAATACTGTGGATATGGTACCTGTTTTTCTCCCAAATAATCCTGTCCATTGTTGTAGATATACATTTTTCAAATTATTTAAAAAGGATTAATCTTCCATTCCAAGCATCCATCCTTGTTTAGACCTGCCTCTACCCGAGGACAAGGCTGCTCTTGCCAGCTCTGTAGTCAGCCAGTTTGTTTTCCTGACCTGATCACCTTTTCTAACATAAGCTAACTGCTGAGGCTGACTGCAGCAAGGCATCCATTTCAGGAGAGGACTGGTCTAGGCGGGGAAGATACTGCGTATTGAGGTAGTGTGTGATTTATTTTTTTTCTGCATTAGCTGTCCATGGAAATGTGCTCAGTGAGCAGATGGTAAGGAGAACAACTCCACTCTGAAAGTGCCAAACATCATCTGGCTTTGAAAGTGAAGGAATTTCCTTTTTTGGCAACTGTAGGGTTGCACCGGGACTGATTTTTTTCTCAGTAAGAAAAAAAGTAGCTGTTCCCTGTCACGGTACCCTGAAGTAAACTCTTACCGATCCATCAGCTGACCATTCCTCTGGGCTGGTATGGCCTAAAGATCACAGACTCTGTAGTGACTTGGCTGTTTTCATAATCAAATACCTAGCCAGAAAATCTTCTAGTCCTAATTCACTTCTAGGAAAGGTTAAATTTTGGGATTGCTCTGGCTCTTAAGGGAAAGCAATGTCCCAGAGAGCTGAGGCTTAGACCAAGCTGGATTGGACAGGTTCAAAGTAGCACCTTGCACACCTGCACGGAGGAAGTAACGTCAAGCACTATAACTGCAGGAATGGGATCCCCCTTGCCTAATATCACCTTACAGAGGTTCAGCCACAGCTGGATGAAAAGAGATATTGGCTAGGCATAGCATTTGAAACTTGAGGAACGGTTGATGAATAAAAGACATCCCAAAATACTTTGCTTCCCTCCAGTGAGCACAGCACAGTTTCAGTGATCATCAGAGGTGACTTCCTGACATCCTCAACTCCTCCTCTCTGCTTTCTTAGTCACCTTCAGCCTCCAGCTTTTCTCTCCCTATCCATATCTCACCTGTGGCCAGCACTAGAAAGCCTGCATGCTTGTCTCTGCGAACGGTGGAACCCCAGCCTGAAGTATCTGAAGGTAAAACCTGCTCATTTTGGAAGCTCATATGGTTTTCATAGGGTGGTGGGGCACTGGAACAGGTTGCCCAGAGAAGCTGTGGATGCCCCATCCCTGGAAGTGTTCAAGGCCAGGCTAGATGAGGCTTTGGGCAACCTGGTCTAGTGGAAGGTGTCCCTGCCCATGGAAGGGGGGTTGGAACTAGACGATCTTCAAGGTCCCTTCCAACCAAACCATTCTGTGATTCTGTGATACATATTCCTTTCCCTTCCAATGGAGTCCTGCAAAGTTTGATACAGGGTGAATGAAGCTGGACAAAAATAGTCATCACTATCAGCAAGGCAGTGATGTTTATTCTCTTTTCTGAAATATAAGTCTCAACTAAAGAGAATCCTGCAAAGTTCTTCTGTAGGAATACATTCTTAATAATGTGAATTTTCCACTTAAGTTCAGCAGTGTATCCAATGATAGCAGCATAAAACCAAGTAAAACCAGGTTTTTGGGTCATGCCCTAATGTTGAGAACAAGTTTGCCCTATGTTTGGGAATATCTGGACTGACGTGGTGAGACTGTCACAGTACTCCCATGTCTCTAAGGAAATAGCTTAGCGTTTCACTTACTCAGTGGTGTCTCCTCACCACAGCTTTACTCTGACCTGGCAGGCAACAGCATGGGAATTCTCACCAATGTTCTATAAAGCAGTTTCTGAAGCCCTGGGACAGCTTGAGAAGAAAATCAGGATTTACAAGACCTAAGTAGGACCCAGAATGGAGGTTAGCCATGGCTCCTCCAGCCTTGCAGCCATTGCTGCAGAGAACTTTTTCACCTGCATTACCAAGCTTGTGGCGCACATGTTTTTAACGGTCTGGGTTGCATCATAGGCTGGACGTCTGGACTGAAACCCAGCCTGGCATGTCTGACCGCATGACAACGGACAGATGTGCCCCTGTTCCAGAGGACACATTGTCCTATGCTTGGAGGTGGCTGCCATGTCTCCACAGACCACCTCGGCAGCAGACGTCCCCGTGGGCAGAACAGGTGGTTGTGGGTGGCAGTATCATTTACCCACAGCCATGGGGATGGAGTCACCACGCTCTGCAGTGAACTGTGTTGGTAGCAGGTGTCTGCCCAAGATTGTGATCCACACAGGCACAGGATTAGAGCAGATCGCTGGTCACAGCCACCTGAGTCCATAAACTGCTCAAGCCTGAGTGATACTGTGCTAGGAAACGGGCTGATGGTTTTGCCTTCTCTACAAAAATATTTGTATTCAGTATGCTTCCCTTAGCACAGCACAGCAGAATGCAAGCTGGGAGTGATGAAGAAACCTAAGCAAATGTTGTTAACATGCTAATAAATACATATACCCTGAAGAGAAAATAAAAGGAATTTCAGGGCCAGCACAGATTGCTCTGCAAATATCTTTAAGAAAACCAAACCCGAAAATATTTTCCATATAAAATTCTTCAAAGATGGAAGGATTAAATTAAATACATTTTTCCTGCAGGAAGGAGCTCTGTTCCACGTATTTCAGCACAGTGCAATCTTCTATGGGCTACAGATGTAAAAGCAAAGCTGGTGCCTGGGACATACAGGAGCTCCAGAGCTGCACCGGGCAGGCATAGCGCTGGGCAGGCATAGCGGTAGCCCAAGAGCAAGTGACAGGAGGAAGTGGTGTCTGGTAATGCTGCAAGTCCTTGGGGTGGGCATCACCCTGTAACTCCAGGGCCACATGACAAGGGATTTTTGTGAGGACAAATTTCCTCTTACATAGCTTCACAGAAGATCTTGGGTTAGCTAAATCTGTCAACTTGTAAGATCATCCTTCCATCTCTCAGAGCACTGGGGAAACTCTTTCAACTTGAATCCTGTAAATGTAACCCACCTAGCAGTGGTCACTGGGAAAAGCCGATGATTAGCAGTCAGCCAACATGAGTTCAGTATGAACACCAATGGCAATGTTACTGTTACAGGATGTTGTAGTACCAACCTGCTTTTCCTTTGCAAGGAACCTCTAACTATGTTCCTCTCTATCTTGGCTCTGACAGTATGTGAACATTTCATTAGGAGCTGTGTGATAAGACACAAAACGGTCCTTTTAAAGTTTTAAATGGAATTTAAAGGTGTTCCCTTTTTTCCTGGTATAACTTGCATTATCCTTAGGCAATACAACATCGATTTCAGTTCCCAGATTCAATCTGACTGGATAATTTTCCATGATGTTTTATGGAGGAACCACTTTGACAGGAGAATTCAGCTTTGGTTTATTCCATTTCTATAAAGACATCAGTATTTAAAGTGCTTTTCATAGGAAATTTTACAAGGGGCCAAAAATCTCTGGCAGGCTACTGAGTACCATCAACTCTGTATTTTAAGTATGGGTTCCCAGTAAATAGAAAACACCTTGTAGAATTGAGCTCAAAATGAATCTTACCAGGGAACACAGCATGTTGACTCTGAACCTGTAATTTATGTGAGATTTTGCTGCTTTCAGTGAACAGAAGGATGCTCAGCACCTACCAGTATTTGAACATTAGAGTCAGACAATCCTGTCAGAGTGTTTCATTATAACAGTCTTTCTCTATGAGAGGTTAAGGATACTGATTAAATTGCAGAACTGACCCTGAACATGGATTTATTTCATAGGGTCTTAAAAGAGATTGGTGACACTTAACAGCCTTGTTTACTGCAAAAACTGTTTCAAATGAACAGTTATCTAAATGCATTTATTCCTGAAGGTCAGGAAGGGAAAGGAACAGTATGTCCATTAATGATGTCTCTTAGATACAGCTTCTTCTGTTGATTTTTTCCTCATCTGGACATTGTGTGTTGTATTAGTGGTGAACCACAAGAGAAAAGCTTTTCAGAAGCAGTTACTGGTGTAGCAGCCTCCCTCACCAGTCTAGACTGCAGGGCTGGTTGCTGCTGCCACACAGGCATCTGCAAAGATCGTCACAGGGTTAAATGCTACCCTTGGATAAATAGTTTAAAAACCAAGACAGTGACAGAACTACTTGATATTCAGCAGAGCTTCCATGGTTAAGTTAAAAGATTTTAGCTCATTTATTTGTGGTGGGTAGTAGAGCTTCAGGGTAACTACAAAATCAGCCCTAGCTGTCAGCAGAACAAACACTGGCGTTTGAATGCTCTGTTTGGGTCTGCCTTTAAATTCTGGCCCAGATGAAAAGCAGGCACATTGTCCCAGTATCCATGGCTTAACAGCAGCAGCAATGTCAGCAATGCCTAGAAACCTGTTAGTTAGGCCATGTATTGCAAGAGTTGGTTCGGTTTTGAAGGTCTTGGGGATTCCTGAGAACTACCAAAAGTAGCTGAAGCTTCAGTCTTCAAACTGCTGCTTTTCCTCTCCATTTATCGTATATGCAGAGCCAAATTTGAAACTCATGATTCAGAAATCAACTCCCGATTTTTTGGGATGTGGCTGAGATAAACTTTGCCCTTTTAACTCTTGTTTTTCTTTCCAAGCTGTGTTGAAATACTTTGGTCCTGTGTAGTTTTTTATTACAAGGAAAACATACTTGCTCTGCGCCTCTTTGTGTCACCGTTTTGTCATACCAACCCCT
>NW_010232365.1:0-2185 GCF_000690775.1 Eurypyga helias | reverse complement strand
AGCGTAACAGCTCATTGAGTTGCAATGTGATTAATCCTTGGATTAGTCAAAATATGATGCAAACAGATCCTGACCCAGTGCTGAATGCTGTTCTTGTCGGTGCATGCAGTGTTAGGTACCTTACAACTGTCTCGAATTGATCAGGACATCCGGATTTTGTAACCTCATTTTATAACAGTTCCCCCCTCTCTAATTCCATCCTGTGAAGTTCTGAGGATATGTAACAAGAAGCCACCCAGTTACTATTCCTTGCAGCTATCTGCCAGTGTCACCTGCTCCTCTGGCATCATCATGCAAGCATGCACTGTCACACTCCCCGCTGGAATCTCAGCTCGCGGGTTGAGATTCACACCATCACTCAGCCTGACGAGAGTGTTGACTCCTGGAGCCAGAGCTGTGTTTGGGAGCACATAAAAGCACCGGAGTCCCCTACGTCTTGGCAGGACTTCAAGGACTATCCCAACGAAGAGATCTTGACAGCATACTTGTAAACTCCACAGGCCCCAAGGGCTCAAACACCATGATATTTATGCTGCAGACTGGATTGCCAAGATAGTATCGCTGTTATGCAGACATCGGTCTCTGGATAAGAAGTAACATTTCTCACACCTGTTAATTGGCATTTGAAAAAATTGAGGCTGACTGGAGTGGGCAGTGTGGCTGAGAAAGACAATGCATGCAAAGGCTGTATCCGGTGATTCTTCTGTCCTGTGTTCAAAGATACTTCAGCTGCATGGGTACCACGAATATTTGTGAAATCCAGTATTAACTGAAGGAATCACATACTGCATTACTGACATTCCTGATCTATTTAGGACTGGGCTTTTACACTCCTTCCAGTCTTTATTACAGCCTCCATCACTGCAAAAAGGTAAGAAGTCCAGAGCTCTTAAATTAGAAACAGGCTTAGGAAGCACCTAATTGTATGATAAACTACTGTGAGATTACATGCAGGCTTTCAAATTAAGCGTAATCTTTCATACTTTGCTCAGCTCTATCCCTGATGAAAATATTACGTCTAAGGCAGGTTCTCCACAATGTTTCACCAGGCTGGTCTGGTTGTAGTAGTAAGCCCGGGTATTTTTGTATTAGAAGGCAGTATGTAGAAGATCAAAGACGGGGAGGTGAAGCCGGAGACATTTTGGCAGGTAGTCCCTTCTGGCACCCTGTGCAGTGTGAGTTAAGTACAGCAGCAGTGAAATTTCAGTTCATGAAGTCAAGCGTTGACATCAGATTTCAGATTCAACCTGTTGAAGTCAATAGGGCAATTAACACTTTTGATAACTAATTTTTAAGTTCACTTGTGGGGGAAAAACCATTAAGAACTGAAGACATCATTCCATTACTCAGCTCTGATCATCAGTATATTTTACTGAGAATTGCAGAGGGTATATATTGGCATAGCATTTTAGAAACATTGGACCATAGAGGGCATAATTCTGTGACCCAGAGAAGCATCTCCATAAGCAGAACAACAAAACAGAATACACAAAGTTCTGCTAATAACCTTTAAGTCTGTTTTTCTGATCTAAAGACCCGATTTTCTTTCTGAACAGACTCATTTTAATTTGGAACAATTCCATTCATTTCAAACGAGTTATAATGAAAATAAAGCCTGTGTCGGTAACACGAGAATCTCAACCACGGGAAGTCAAACCCCAAACCATCTTGAAATTGTTCAGCCTCATGTAAAATATCTGGAAAGTCCTCCCATCTAATAGTCAGCAGCAATTAATCAGATTCTTAGGAAAAACATCTCCTGGTGAATGTAAGAAAAATGAGAACGAAGGGCAAAACTTTTACAAGTAGCTGAAAGCAGACATCCGAAAACTTAACGTCTGCAAGAATTCCGTAATAAGGCTCCTGCTCAGACTTTCTCCTAGTTTTGTCTCTGGGAAGGGGGAGGAAGCAGCACTGCGGGCTGAGCAGTGCCGCGCTGGTTCACCCCTCCACCTCGACGGAACGTGCCCTCAGGCTCGTCGCTCTCTTCGGCGGGTTTATTTCGGGGTCTGCCCACCACCTCATGCCTCAGCCTTTCGCGGGGAGGTCTCCCGCATTCGAACCCGGCACGGTCGGACCCTGTTGAGCAGAAGTGCCCCGGAAGGCGATGTGGGGCACGGACGCGGGAAGACGCGGGCGCTGAGGTGAGGTGGCGGCGGCGGAGCGAGCGCGCCCGGGCGGGGAC
>NW_010232364.1:0-6290 GCF_000690775.1 Eurypyga helias | reverse complement strand
AACCATTCTATGATTCTATATTTCCATGGATGGTGGAACTATATGGGGGGGGTTGGAACTAGATGATCTTTAAGGTCCCTTCCAACCCAAACCATTCTGCAATTTCATGTTTACCAATGTGCTTCCTTCCAGCAGTTTAGTTGTACAAGATGAATTTTAAGCTTGAAAGTCAGACGAAATTAAGAACAAAGCCAAGCAAAACTATGAATGTTAAAGCAAGTTTGGGATATTGAGATGCTTTTTCCTTTATCCTTGACTCACCAATCTGTGCAACCAAAAAGCAAGTTAAAACTAAAATCAGCCTCTAACTATAAAAATGATCATCTGTACTCCTGAAGAGGCACCTACCTGTACGACCTGGTTAGATTAAGTTAAACTGTTGATCTGTACTAAAAGTCTCAGAGAAAAAGCAGCTGTCAAGGCAAGCAGACTTATGGGAAGATCAGGTCCCTTTCACGTTAAGGACATTTACAGTACAAACCCTGTAACAGCTAACTGTTTCTGACTTCAGAAAGCTACAAGTAGTGAATCAAAAGAGTACAATATACACACATTACCTTTTGCAAGATTACATATTTTAATACCATCTCAAGAGCAGGGCTGGGGGGAGGGGGTGAAGGAAAAAAAGATGCTGTCCATGCTACTATTAAATTACCCGTTCAAATTAGTTTCCTTTACCTTTAAGAGTGGGTCAGCATGTTCCAAAAACCATCCTGCAACTGCATGCCCTGCCTCATGATATGCTACTGTCTTTTTCTCCTCTGGCTGCAGTACTTGAGTTTTCTTTTCCAAACCTTTATGAAATAAGTTTGATTAATAGTTTCAGACATGCCTTTCTCCACTGAAATACCTTATCTCACTTACAAACACTGTGAGAAATACTTAGATGACACATATACTATCGATTGAAAAAGTTAAAAATACAAACAAAACCAAAACTTGCAAGTTTTAGAAATTTCTATCTTCCAGGTTTTATAGTAACCTTGTCCTTAATTAGATTTTCCAGTTTCAAAGTAGAAGTTCTTAAGAATATTAAAACATACAAATAAAACATTTGTACTTTAAAAATTTAATAGTTTTCTAGACTATTCCAGCTTAACAGCAGCTAAAAGCACTGCTAAATCCAAACAGCTATTCCTCTTGTCATTTTAAGGAAATCAGAAAAGCATCCTGATGAAATTTCTCTCCCTACCCCTTTCTCCATTACAGAAGTCAGCAATATAGACAGGATGATACTTTTCTAAACCTCAGATGTGTTTAGGAGAGAAAATAAACCCTTGAAGACCAGGAGAGAGTCAGACCACACACACACATATATATATATAAAAATAAAAAAAAGAAGTTGCCTGTCATAGCACAATTTCTGATGAGTGTTTGATGCAGTTCACCTACCTCCAATAACCCTTTCAATTGCTTGCTCAAAGTGCTTTTGGTTTATAGCATCTGAGAGATGCCTTGCAGCAATCAAAGCAGCTTCATTACAAACATTAGCAATATCAGCACCTGAAAGCAGAGAAGGCATGAATTACTGATCATTTTCAACAATTTCCTCTCAGCCTAGCATAAAGATAACCTTACCTAGAATTAGATTTCTATACATTGTCATAGAGCTTGAAAATTAAAGGTAATGCACTCTGGAACAGTTCATTACACAAGGCATAATTCTGTAAGACCTATTTAAATCCATGTACTACAGTTACAGGCTTTAGGATTTTTCTCTTAGGTAGAGAGCTACCAAATAGAGCTTATTGCCAGTGAAGTACTACTTGTTTGATATATCCTACCTTCTGTAAGTTTTCTGTCTGCAACAGTCTCTATATTTAGCAGAATAAGCTTCCTAGATATGGATCCAGTACAGCTCAGACCTTGATGTATCTCTGGATAACATCCTTTTGCATCACTGGCTTCAAGCCATCCACTTGTCATTAACATTATGTGCAGTAGTGCTACTGAGATAACTTAGTTTAATCATAATCATCACTGCAGTTACCAGAAGTGTTAACAATCAGGCCTCAGAAAACCAGTTTTAAATAGACCACAAAAACAGTGAAGAGTTCAACTACTGGTCACCACAGATTTGTAAGTGAATTAAGTTACAAGCAAGTAACAAAAGTTCTCACATCCATTCCTAATTCAGCACAGTACTTTTTCCAAGGAGTTTTTACATCCAAAACCAGAAATCCCCCTACAGAACGTGCACACAAACTCCACAAAACCCATCTGTTTTCTTGTAGGAGTTCAAAGAATCCAACAAATGTATTAAAAGGAAGAACATACACATGAGTGATAGCAATGAGAAATCTCTGGACTGCTTTTGCTGAAGACAGAAGAAATGGCCATTTGACATGTCACACTGAGGCACACAAAACTTACGACCCTCAGAAATCTGCTCGCTCAAACAGGCAAGGAGAATTTCGTGCCATACCCATAAATAAGAGTGGCATGCAGAAGACTGGGTGCAAGAAGACCAGAAGTAGAAGGGAAATAAGGTATCTACAGCTTACACAGTAAATGCACAAGAATAGTGGCATTAGGAGTCACTTACCAGAAAAACCAGGTGTTAGTGATGCAAGTTTTCTTGCTAGGTTATCTTTATTTAAGACGGTGTCTAATTTCAGAGGTCTAAGGTGAACTTTGAAAATAGATGCTCTTCCTTTTATATCTGGGGGTCCTTTAAGATTAAAAAAAAAAAAACCCACAAGGTATGCTTTTACTTCTCACATATATATTTTAATAGAATGTGTGCAAGGAAGTTGCACATGTAAATAGCTGTGGTGATTTCAGTGGTATTCCACAAATGCAGACACGTACAGCAATGCAGATAACACTTACCAATGTAAATCTGTCTGTCGAAGCGTCCTGGTCTCATCAGGGCAGGGTCTAAAATATCTGGCCTGTTAGTACCTGCCAGAATTACTACATTTGTGGTCGTATTAAAACCTGTTGAAGATATGTAGTAGAGAGAAAGTATGTGTAAATATAATTTCTGTGAAAAAATAAAAGAGAAATAAAAAGACTGTCCACTTCACAAGGCCACATAAGAACGGACAGTTTAAACAAATGATATTAAAGCTGAAGATACTTCCCTTTATTACAGCATTGTCTAGCTTTTCATAACAAACAAAAAATTGGCCTTGGGCTCTGCTTTGTGAGGTACTGTATCAAACCCTGCTTTATCTTCAAAATGCAGTAATAGATTAACTGCTCAGGAAACTGCAGAACCAGCACGGCTAGCTGTGCTTTTTACAGACAGACTGGTCTCATGCAAAGATTATTCTTTTCCCCCCTATTCAATTTGCACAAAGAGTTGTCAGAGGCAGAAGGATGATTCTTTTTGCTGAATGAACTTTAGCAGAACATCACGCTGCAGCAAAACGAGTCACCATTCTTCATTTTAGGAAGCAAGGAGGAACACTCAATTTTTATTTAATCTGGAACCCAAATTCTGTTAAAGATTAGTTAACGAATAAGCATATTAGTTCTTTCCCTTATCCTTGTGTAATATTAAAAGTTAAATACTTACCATCCATTTCTACTAGAAGCTGATTGAGTGTGTTCTCTTGTTCACTCTGTCCTCCAAAGTTGCCCCTTCCCCTCTTCCTTCCTACTGCATCTATTTCATCAATGAAGAGAATGCACGGGGCATTTTTACGAGCAAGAGCAAATAAGTCTCTAACCTTAACAGGAGAACAGAACATGCATCAGATGGCTTTGTAATTGTTCAGAGTCAGGTGGTGGGTAAGAGGGGAAGAGGAACACCAGTAACAGTATTGGTATAATTGGGTATGGCTGGTAATAATTTTGGTGTTCCAAAGCCTCAAGGCAGCCTTACTGCTGCTCAGCAAGAATCACTTATTTCATGGTATAATGTTAGCCACCCTGTCTCTTCATTACATGGGCTGAAAAAAATTGAATTCACCTCTAAATATTTACATGGAAGCTGAATTAACTTCTAGAAGTCAAAAATGTCTAAGACCTGAGCAAACAGAAGAAAGTATTTTTGGACTTTCAGGTAAGTAAGGATATTACCTATTACATTCTATTGTAGTAGTTACAGCACCGTGTGATTGGCTTTAAGATGCAACACTGCAATGTTATTCTGCTTGCAAATGTATCCGAAGGACCTCATTAAAACCAGTGCAGCAGGTTCACAGACCCACAACTGAGGAATTGAACTGGAGCAAACAGGAAATGAAAAGTTACAGAAGAATTGTGACCTGAGTGGGAATTACAACTCAGCTTTACTACACTGTGCATTAGAGATGCAATTAGAGAAGGCTTCTGTGATGGCAAATGTACAGCAGATGTAAAGAAACTTGAATTTTGGATAGTGTGCTCTACTACAGAAAGTCACTCTTTTTTGTAAACAGAATTTGAAAAAAGTACAAAGAATAAAGCAGGAAGGAACATGGTAAACAAGGAGGTGTAAGATGCTCCACATGAACGATCTTTTGGTTGGAGACAGATGCAGAAATAGACAATTCTTTTTCAGGGGGAATGAACTATAAATTACCATAATGCATATACACGAAAAACACACAACACAGGAACCACGGCTGCATAAGTAGTTTTAGTTCTAGTATATCCTAATTTACAAATAATCAATTTAGCATCGTAACAATTGTTCTTATTCACTCAATTCATAGGAAATGAAATTAAAACACTCTCTCATGTTGTTTTCTACAGGCACCAGAAAACATCAACTGTGTTGAAACTTTGATTCATAGTCAGAGCATCAACTGTTATGTCAACAGATTTCAGTGAGTAGTAAAAACCCATAGTCATCTGCACAGACCAGCGGGGAAAAGTTAAGTCACTTTGCTTTGGGGCTTTTCATATACGTATGGACAATGTAGTTTGAGTACCATTATTATTTCGGGACACCTAGTACTTTCGCAGAGGATATGGATCAGGTTCTTTCCATTTTTTGGTAAAGCCCCTTCTGAACTGCACACTTCCCTTTTCAAGGCTCATTACTCTTACATGCATGATCACCATCTCCATATGCTCTGGCTGTCAGTCACCATCCATGATTTTAACCCTGTGTTTCTGCATCTATTTCCTCACTCTGTCTATACCCTCTCCCCTCCAGAGCGTCTCCTTTTGCCGATTTCCTTACACATTTCCAGTCTCTCTCCGCATCCTCATCGAAGCCTCCACTCTCAAGTAGCTTCTGCATTTAACTTGCTGAAAAGCTCCTGTTATTCTCAGTTCCAAGCTCTGTGCCCACCTGCATGTGTCCCTACTCCCCTTCCCTTTTCAGACAACCCAAAATTTCCTGTCTTCACTTATCTTTTCCCACCCATATTACTGGATGAAGTCCAGCAAAAGCCCATCAAAAGAGACCTAGGCTTGCAAAAGGCATATGCATGCACAGCAGTGACAAACCAAGGAAAAGACCTTGGAAGGTTTCTCTGCTAACCTCTAACACACCTAGACATGTGAAAACTGCATTTTTTCAGTGCCTCACAGAACTTAATCAAAATTAGTTTTCCCGTGAATTTTCACAGGACACAAAAACTGCATGGATCTGGTAACAGCCATTCCAAATTTCAAATTCAAATCAAGACCCTAAAGTATTTCCATTTCATGCTAGCAGAATTAGTTTTTTAAATGTGAGTAAAAACCATAGTACACTTCCTTAAGTCTGTCTGCAGAGTCTACAGCAATCAAACCTTAAGTTTTCCAGACGTGTGTCACTTCACAGTATACTTCTTAAGGCTCAAGGCAAGACGGCTGAAGTCTGCTGAAGGCGTGAGCTGTTAGGAATGGAGTCTAATTTTGTACATTATGAGGAACCCTCTATTTTTATGTTACCTGCCTCATTTGTAAAATATTATCAGTTAACTTGTTTATAGAATATTTTCCAGCAGATTTAGGTGTCCTTCCTTCCTAGACAGGAGAAGGTAGATTTAAAACTGAATGTTTGATAAGTAGTTGTAATGAAAAAAGAATAGTTAAAGAAAAATGGATGCACTGGAACAGAGCTAAATCTCTCCACTTCATACATTTCTCCTAGAACAGAACAGACTGTATCAGTTGGAAGGGACCTACAACAACTGTCTAGTCCAACCGCCTGACCGATCCAGGGCTGATCCAGTTAAAGCATGTTGTTAGGGGCATTGTCGAGGTGCCTCTTGAACACTGACAGCCTTGGGGCATCCACCACCTCTCCAGGGAGCCTGTTGCAGTGTCTGACCACCCTCTCGGCAAAGAAACGCTTCCTCATGTCCAGCCTAAACCTCCCCAGGTGCAGCTCTGAACTCTTCCCACGCATCCTGGCGCTGGAT
>NW_010232363.1:0-1177 GCF_000690775.1 Eurypyga helias | reverse complement strand
CGACACATGTCCGATCACGTGTCCATCACGTCTGTGTTCATGGTCACATGTGTTATACGTATTTTTTGTCACACGTGTATCACACACATTCCTTACCATGTGTGTTTTCATCACGTGTTCATCATCCATGTGTCTGCTGTCACACATGTTCATTGCGTGTTCTTGTCACACGTGTTCCTCATCACACGCGTGTTCCCTGCAACACATGTCCATCACGCATGTGTTCGTGGTCACATGTTACACATGTTCCTTGTCACACGTATATCACGTGTGTTCCTTCTTTGCCACGTGTGTTTTTATTATGTGTTCATCACGTTCTCTCTCACACATGTTCATTACATGTGTTCTTGTCATACGTGTTCCTCATCACACGCATGTTCCCTGCAACGTATGTCCAATCACGCCCATCACACATGTGTGGTCACGTGTGTTACACATGTTTTTTGTCACACACACATATCGTGTTTCTTTACCATGTGTGTTTTTATCACATGTTCATCATGTGTTCTCTGTCACACATGTTTATTACATGTGTTCTTGCCACATGTGTTCCCTATCACACATGTGTTCTTGATCACATGTGTGTACTCTGTAGCATATGTTCAATGACATGTCCATCACGCATGTGTTCGTGGTCATTTGTGGTACACATGTTCCTTGTCACACACGTATATCACGTGTGTTCCTTCTTTACCATATGTGTTTTCATCATGTGTTCTCCGTCATACATGTTCATTACGTGTGTTCTTGTCACACGTGTTCCCCATCACACACATTTCCTGTCGCACATGCTCATCACACACGTCCCTTCCCTGTCACACGTATTCTTCATCATGTGTTCGTCACACACGTGCTCTTTCCATGCATGTTATGTGTGTTCCCATCACACAGTCACGTTTATTATGTGTTCCATGTCACGTTTCTCACACGTGTGTTCCTTCACCGCCACATGTGCGTCACTTCCATGCAACACACCTTTTGCACTACACGTGGCTCACGTGTTCCCGCCTCATCACATGCGTGTCCTGCGTCACGGGTTCATCACATGCCTGTCCCCTCCCCCACCACACGCGTGTCCCGCATCACGTGTTTGCTGCCTGCGTGCCCCCTCCCCCGTCACTTGTGTCCCCTCGTCCCGTGTGTGTGTGCCCCTCCCCCCACGCGTGTCGGGGCGTGT
>NW_010232362.1:0-3063 GCF_000690775.1 Eurypyga helias | reverse complement strand
TAGCCGGAGTTAAACCATGACACTCAGCCATCAGTGGTTAATGAGCAGATTCATGAACATCTGCTCCTTGACAGGGCAGCTTTTGCACAAGGGATTTATTTTTCTGGCTAGGTGCTCCAGTGTGGCTGCTGTGGGGTACGCTTTGCACCTCCAGTGAGACCACAGGTCTCCTTTGTTGGGGTCATGCCAGTGACTTGTCTGATGGGATGGATATGAGGTGCAGAAACCAGTGGGGAGAATGTCTCCTAGAAGTACTGGGAACATTTCAAGGACTTCTCTTTTGAGTCAGTTTGTTACTGTTCCTCACTAGATTGACAATGGCTCTGAGGTGCTCCAAGGTACCTATTGAAGTGCCATGTGATGACTTCTTTGTGCTCAATAAACAGTTTCTTGGCCACCATCTTGGTAATCCACCTCCTCTGGAGACATTGGGTTCCATTTCCACAGGCATAAGTTTTTTTCAAGGCCTTAGCACTTCAGCTGAGGTCTCTGCAGTCCAGAAAGTCCATTTTCTGTACTAAAAAACTTGCTGCTTCTTCAGTCCTGAGCTATGGTAGGTTCAGATGGTCACATCACCTGAGGGAGATGGGGAGCTGTGGGTCCCCATAACAACACTGAGCAGCCTTTTTAAAAGGCAAATGTTCAAGATATTCCCCAAAATATGTTTTGAGCTTCTTCCAAACTTGCTTTTCCTCCTCCACCCTCAGCAACAGCTAGGTTGTCCTTTCTGGAGTTAGAGAGCCACAGGAAGGTCTTTTGCTTGGCATTTCCTGGGGTGCGACTGGCAGGACACACCATCACTACACCAACTCCTTACAACTCAGTTTCTTAAGTTGTGATCATGTGGCAAATATAGAACCTTCACGAAGAGGTCTTGCTCTTTCTGCCAGTGTACAACTTCATCCCTCTCCCAGGACCTTTTCCCTGACAGCAGAGTGACTGACTGCTCATGGTTTTGTCAGACAAGCTCCACAGTTACCTCTGAGGCCACTGCACAACCTTCCGACCCAAAGCAGGGTATTTCCAGCAGCACAGAGGTGGCCAAGGATATCTGCAAACCAACATGGCAAAAAAAGTTGTTTTTCCACTGATGGCAGGGGCAAGCGCGTTTCTTTGGTATCACAGTGAGGAGATAACGTATCAGTAAATCCTGCCTCTCTCTGGTCCAAAAATCGCTGAGTCAAAAGGCGATACTGAACGTGCCCTTGAAGCGGTGACTCAGTCTGCACAGGCTCAGTGCTAGGTGGAATGTTAACCCTTGGATTAGGGAGCACGAAAAAAATGACGATGAAAGAGGAAAACTGAGCCTCCTGAAATATTTGCCTGTTGGAAGCTGAGTGGGAAGGAAAATGTTAGAGGCAGTCCCAGCCTTAAATTCCCACTGTCACTCATGGGTGGCAGGGGAAGCAAAGGGGTATTGCTTGTGGGGTCTTTCACCCCTCCTGCCAGCAAGGGCAAGCAACCGGTCTCTGCGGGATGTGAGGTGTCCTGTCATGTTTGGGAAGAGCAAACTGTCAAAACCCTTTGGGTAAAGGATACTTTATCAGCTGGTGAATTTATGCACATTGTAACCTATCTGGGACTCAAAAGAAAACCAGAAACAGCTGGGTTTTAATTAATATTTTGGTTTTAAATAAAAATGTTACTTACACATTACATACAAAAATGTATTTCACACCTAAAATACAATCCTGTATTCCAGTTATTCTTCTAGTAAAGTTTGGAAACCTTGGGGACTGATTTTCCATGAGGATTAGGAGTCACAGCAGATGGGAAACAGCAGACAACCCAAAGGCTGGTCACGCTCTGATGAAGCAAGGAGGAGGGAAAAAGTCCTGTTTCTAAATTCCTCATGCACTGGAGCTGATCAGTTCAATCCCAGAAAGGGTGTGAGGGTGGTGAGGCCCTGGGACAGGTTGCCCAGAGAAGCTGTGGATGCCCCATCCCTGGAAGTGTCCAAGGCCAGGCTGGATGAGGCTTGGAGCAACCTGGTCTAGTAGAAGGTGTCCCTGCCCATGGCAGGGGGTTGGAACTGGATGGCCTTTAAGGTCCCTTCCAACCCAAACCATTCTGTGAAAGGTTATTTCAAACAGGTAGGCGCCGTTTGTAACTTAAAATAAAAGTACTGGTGAAAAAAAAAAAAACAACAACAAACCAACTTATCATCTCCTTTTCCAGTAAAAATTATTGATTGGCTTTCTCTTATCTCATGCAGTGCTTGACTCACAGGGCTATAACAGCAATAATTTTCAAGCTGAACTTTTCATCTTGAAACAGGTCTTGAGCTGGGAGACATTCCTCTAGACGCTGTGACACGCGGGGGATCTCAGGTGAGTTTGCATGAGATTTTACTGGGATTTCATAGGACTAATGTCTGCTCCTTTGCATATTACTTTGACAGTTTAATCAGTTGAAAAAAGAAAACTGTAATTGCATGTGGTGCAGGTGTGTTTAAGGTTGGTGCTGGGATACCGATCATCTGGATGGGTTGTGGTGCCATGCAGCTGGCTTGGAGGCTATGCTTAGATGCCATGCTTGGAGGCTAAAAAGGGCAGGAAGGAAACGCATAATATTAGATTTGTTGCCACTGGAAAGCTTTGTGAGTGAAATTCAGCCATGGTCATGACTGCTGTAGCTTACCATGGCAAAAGAAGCTGCTGAGGAAGGTCGTATGTAGCAAGTCTGGATGATCACTTGGCTCTCTGCTGATGTTGTTTCTTGTTGCAACTTTTCCAAGACCATAAATGCTTGTTTCAGCAGTTGTTTTCTTCAAGTTCATTGTCTCCAGGGCATGTCACCTCTGGGGAATAGCCTGCAGGCAGGAGCTTTACTGAGCCCCTTGCCAGACCCATCATAAGGCAAATGTTACCTCCAGGAAAATTAGAGTCTCTGCCTCACTCTTCCCTCTCTAATCACGTGTCCATCCTTCCCTGTCTCCATTCCTCTTACAGCCGGGTCCCAGCTAGGTCAATGCCGCAGCTGCAGTAGGCTGCTTGGGGCTGTGTTGAGGCAAATGGGGGGCATCCCCAAGGATAGAACCCCCTGTGCTGGGTTCAGTCAGGA
>NW_010232361.1:0-1853 GCF_000690775.1 Eurypyga helias | reverse complement strand
AAACCATTCCATGATTCTATGACACGATGGGCCAGGAGCAAAGCGATGCCGTGGCGTAGGTCTCCAGCGGTAAAGACCGCCGCGTCGCCAACTCCTCCACCCGAAAAAGGGGAATCCGTGGGCTGGCCACGTTCAAGGCTCTGCCGAGCTGTGACACGGAGGGGGGTGTGTGTGTCCCCGGCAGCGGGGAGGTGACCTTGTCGAGGTGGAGAGCTGCCGGACGGAAGGAGAAGTCGGCCCCTGCGCCGAGGTGGGTTGATGAACAGACTTTGGGGATGATGTTTACTCTGCGCTTCCTCTTTTATTTTTGGAAGGGCCCAAGGATCCGTGCCTTGGCAGGTTGAAACAAACACCCGTCTCCCTGTTCGATGCCGAGCCGTTCATCAATAAGGGGAGGTTTGGCTGCTGTTGACAGCAGGGTTTTACACATCCCCTTAAGCTGCGTGCTCCGGGATGAGCCGTCGGCAAAGCGCTGCAGCTTCCAGAGCTTTAAAGGACTGGAAAAAGCTCCGGGCGTGGGGCGTGGAGGTCTCACGCCGCGGTCGTAGTCCTCAGCCCAAGCCTCTTGGCAGTAGGTGTGGGATGTAGGCAGTGCAACGGTCCAGGAACTGCAGGTACCGCTGGAGCCGCTGGCTGGAAGTCAAGGATTGAGCTCCTCCTTCCTGGATAAGCTCCCGAAGAAGCAGCCCAGGGTGCTGCTCTGCTCCTCCCGTGCTTTGCTCCGCGAGCTTCAGCTCAGGGAGGAAAGAACTGGGTGTTGATGACTTCACTGGGAGCGGAGGAGCTTAATTAATACCTCGCAGGACAAAGCGGGGAGTGGAGCGTGCCGTCGCTTACTCCTGGTGCACGGCTGGGAGGTGTTTTCCTGGCAGCTTGGAGGAGTTAGGATGTTGTGTTTGGATGCCGGAGCTCTGGTTACGGAGCTGGGGAAAGGAGGAGGGTAAAGCTGCTGCCCTTCCCGCTGCGTTTCTCAGCTCCTGACCCTGAACGCCGCAGGACTGAGCTTAGCTCTCGGGTTTTTAAGGTGTTTCTCCCCTTCCTCGGGATGGATACGGCTCCTGATCCCTTCCGACTGTGGGATTGTGCTGGGAGCCCCTTGAAAAGCTCCGGCATTAAGGAGTAAAGGGGTAATTCCCGAGCTGAGCCCTCGCTGCAGGCTGTAGGAAGCGGGATTGTTGTTCCGGAAGGCAAACGGGCGCTGGATTTCGGCGACCCCGGTTTGCCCTGCCCCGCTGTCCCTCGTCCAGGGGTTACGTCACCTCTGACAGGGGAAGGATTCAACGTCGGGGTAGAGGGTTCCCCTGGTTCTGCAGGTTGAAACATTACTTCCACCCCGCAGAACGGGCCAGCTGTTGTCTCGGATCACCCTCCCCGCTGGCCGGAGGCCGCCCCTCCGGAAACGTGCGGGTTTTGCCTAACAGACCAATGATTTGCGCATAAATCCGTAGGGAAAAGTTTGCCCCTGCGCGTGTCAAACCCCGCCGCGGAGACTGGGAAACGTCTTGATTGGGTTTTCCTTTGCCCTTTTCCAGTCTGGTCTCGTTTACACCGAGGAGGAGTGGCAGAAGGAGTGGAACGAGCTGATCAAGCTGGCGTCCAGCGAGCCCCGAGTCCACTACGGCACCAACGGGAGCGGCTGCGGAGGGTACGCGGAGTCAAGAAAGCCAAGGGGTGGAGGTGTAAACCACAGCAAATCCCTTCCCGCTGGGGATAATCCTCGAGGTTGCGCCGGTGGCTCTGAAACGGGGGTGATTAAACGGGGAGTTGAGCGTCTCCGCGGCGCTCGCTCGGCGTTTCGGGGACGCTTTCATCGCCGCAGCCGCCCCTCTGGAGGCGGGAGGCTCCCAGAATCA
>NW_010232360.1:12886-16757 GCF_000690775.1 Eurypyga helias | reverse complement strand
TTGGAACTAGATGATCCTTAAGGTTGCTCTCAACCAAAACTGTTCTGTATTTCAGAAGGGGGTCCCGGAATGAATTAGCACACACACTGTACAGTCAACTACATACATGTGATATCAGAAAAAAGTCCTGAAAACAAGCCACAGTGTCAAGGTTGCTGATGCTCCAAGTACCTTGTGAAGCAAACTGACCTTCATTGTGCCAATGGTAAAAGGACACCTGTTCTTTCAATGACTTAGGGTGAAACTTGGCAAGACCTGAGGGACTAATAGGCCTTAATGATCACCAATCTTCCCTGCTCATGGTCCAGGACCCCATTTCAGGGACTTCTGTGTACCAGAAATCCTATAGAAAAGAGTCTCCTGCTCCTCCACAGCCCTGCCTGTCCCAGCCCTGGGCTCCACTGAGCCAATTCCCACTCTTGGCCTAATGTCATGTCCCCATGGAGGTGTCTGATACCCAGGGCTGGATTTGTCCTGTCCACACCTCCGTCTGCCCTGCTGTCTGGCTGGGGCAGCCAGGCAGGCCCCAGCTTTCTGCCACAGCACAGCCCAACCCCTAACGTTTACCTACGTTTGATCTTGAAACACCATTTTAACTAAACACATGTAAGCATTTACAAACTTTTTGAAGAAAGGTATGCAAAGAGAAATCTGTGTTTTCTCATAAAGTCTGTAAGTAACTGGCTCACTACACGTAGATTTAGTTACTTACAGATATTACGCCATTCTTGTCATGGGAAACCTATGGCAAGCATGAGGTTGACACTCTTCATTGCTTTACACGTGCATTAAAATCTTCCCTGTCCCTTTTCTGGTTTTCACTCTGATAATTTGACATGTCCCAGAAGTTCGATGAGGTGAAGCAACAAGAAAACAGTGGGAGCAGGAGAGAGGTCTGCTGCTGATATGATTCTCTTTGGAGAGAATGGAGCTATTTTTCTTGTTTTGAAGCAGAAGTATCACTCGCAGTTCATATTTGATTGATAACCACAGAGAAATGTGTAACCTCTTAGTCCTGCTAAAAAATATATACGATCTTCCAGACGACAGCATTGCTTCTTCATACACCATCTATTTCCTGCTAGTGGGACTAGCATGATAAGCAAAAGGACTGATCAGTTCAGATGTTCAGCCAGGTCCCACATACTTGGTAAAGACTTTAAGCAAAGTTGCTGAAAGTACCTGTGTTGTCAGACTTGTTTTGTTTTATCCTTCCTGACTGTGAACATCTGTCCACCAGAAGCTGGACTGAGACAACTGATAACTATACATAACCCTTAGTACACCTGTCAGATGGTGATGACTTTTGGCCACTAATGAACTGGAGCAAAACTGAATTGACAACCACCTTTTTCCCTCTAGTAATAACCCGAGAAAGACTTTATATGCTGGATGTACAGCGGAGAGAGTTCCTGCTGCTCGGATACCACAGTGTTGGGCAGGGTTTCAGAACTACAGTGGAGAGGTGGTTAACACATTGGTTATCATATTTCCTTTAAAAATGGGTAAGAATGAGGTTTAAGAAAAGAGCACACCTTTTCTTTCCTCAAATGTTTGCTTTACATTTATTTATATATACATTAAAAGGTTGTTGATTCGTACACTGTAGATAGATAGTCAGTAATTTTAGGTATCCATGCAGAGCAATAGTTAGCTGTAAAAAAATATCCATTGATTTGGAGTTAAATTCAAACTTAGTAGTACCATTTGGGTCCAAAACCTGATCCTTCCCACACTAGTCTTGGAACAATGCTTAGAAAACAGTCAGAACTAGACCTTGTGGAGCAGGGAGCAAGTGTTCAAAGTCTAACAGAGTGTTCAGCATATACCCCTGTAGAGAGCTGAGGTTCCTACAAGAGAGGCCCTATGGACTCTCATCCAAATAACACAAAGCCATGCATAAAGCTCTGTTTGTAGACTCAGAGAACCAATACCTTAGGTTTATTAAAACATAGATGTTTTGCCTAACAAAGTTCACTTTCCATCTGATTTTGTGTTTTTCTGTAACTAGTGACTGTTAGATTTAGAGTCCTCTGAGGAAGAAGTTGTCTACCCCGCTTCATTTCTACTGTGCTTTGCTATCATAGGACTTAGTTCCTAATATCTGCAGTAAGAAGCAGAGTATTTTTGAACTGTTAAGTTTGTGCCAGGCCTTTTCTCATTAAGTGACACTACTGCTGAACAAACTTTGCAAGTCCTTTTTTCCCCAGCCTTCTGTCCAAGAGCAGCAGCATCATTTCATGTGCCTAAACCCAGGACCTGCAAGCACCTCTTCACACATACTGTCACATCTTTTACTATCACCAGCACCAACTGTTTCAATCTGTCTCAGCAAGTTCCACTTTACAAGAAAAAAAGGGTTTCAGCTCCCCTAAAACCATGAGAAGGTTGTCCTAAAACACTCCTTGTTGTGAACCATCATCCTTTTTTTTTGTCCCATCCATAGAAGTCTGTTTTCTCTGAGCCTGATTCAGATTGGTGCTGTATTTCTGCTATTTTAAGGAGCCAGATCCTCACTGTCTCACCTCGGTCCTGGAACGGATGTCACACCAGGCAGTAAACCCCTCCCTCATTTGCCATTTATAGAGATAAGGTGGAGAAGATGGCCATTCTGGTTGGCCATACAACTCATATTCAACTCATATTCTACTCCAGTGAGTAGGTAGACATAAACAGGAGTATTATTAAATGTATTCCTGATAATATTAAAGGATTTGTTCTAATCCATTAAAACCAGGCATGATTTTACCTTTTTGTGCTCAGTACACTCAGGTTTCATCACATCAGCTGGAGATGAAAGCACTGGGCTTCTTGAAACATTTAATTTCCATTGAAATGACAACAAAGCTGTGGACTTCCCTTTTATTATAGAATAATAGTCTCTGCAATAAACCTCTTTGGAGGAGACCCTGAACTCATTCATCCCTATATAACTTGAACTCAGTAAAGTTGCACTAGGGAAGACTTGGCCCATTAACTTTAGTTTTCTAATGCTGTTTAGTCAATAAGCCATATAATTCCCAAAACAAAGAAGAGGAAGGAATAATAATAATAATAGGAAACATGAAATGTTAACACAGCCTGTTCAGGGTGGTGGTGGGGGGAAAGCTGAAGCAGAACAAAAATAGTGAGTCAGGCCATTAGCTAGGGAAAATCAGTGTAACTCCAGTGAAATCAATTAAATGATACTGGATTACACCACATGAAGATCTGGTATGCAATTTTCAGGTTTTTCCAGTTCTTCCTCCCCCTCACCCATCATAAAATTTGTTTAAAAAAAAAGCAGTGTGCCAAATTTTGCAAGTTCAGTAGTCTGTTAACTGAGTAAGTAAAGATATAATGAAAGCAATAAGTGCTGAAACATCACACATGCAGTACGTATCTCCAGCCAGTCCAATTTTATGCCTAAGGAGACTGGCAGAGATCCTGCTGTGATTCAAATCTTATGTCAAATTTATAAACTTGTTTTCTCCATTCTCCTCTCCTATCCCTGTGCCCCATCAATCAGAGCTTATACCTGCACAAAAGGCTGATCCATCATTAAGGAGGCAGGTTGCAGCCAAATGTAAATTTGCACTTTAAAAAAAAGAGGAATAATACTCATGCTGCAGGGCAGGGTCACCCTCTGACCCTAGGCAATCTGCCTCTCAATCTGCAGAACACAGGCTAAAATAATATGTCCGCCAAACAACCAGTAAACTTTTCTGCTTCTGCCTTTTTGAAGATTCTTGGAGTTGCTGCATCTGCCGGCTGACACTCTGTCTGTCTTTTAAAATATGAAAATCTCCTCCATATGCATTGAGCTCAGTTTTCTACTTAGCATTTCAAGAGCCCTAAGGACCTTCAGGGGAAAAAAAACCCCTATATTCTG
>NW_010232360.1:9235-12847 GCF_000690775.1 Eurypyga helias | reverse complement strand
CACCTTGAAAAACTTGTCAGCTACACTAAAGGAAATGTTCCTTGCCATGGGAATGAGGGCACATTACTTTCAACTAACTTAGGGAAAACAAGTTTGATTCTTTCATAAGAGTGGGTCATATTTCCACCTGCACCCCGTGCTTCCCCAGAGTATCTGAACATCTCTTTTAGGTTGTTACAAATAAAAAGTAACAATAGCAACTTAAAAAAACCCAAAACAACAAAACAAAAAAACCCCACCAAAAAACACAAAACCCACAACAACACATACAAAGTTTTGACTATGCATAGAAATACGACGTTTAATCCATCCATCCATCCATCCATCTGTCCAGCCAGCCAGCCAGCCATTCACCCATCCGCCTACAGAGGTGTCCATTTTCATAGCATATATGCCTTAAACATATTCATGTGGGCAATAAACAAAAGATTGTTAATTTCTTTAAAATTACACTGCTATGTTGGATACATAATTTTACCTTGTTTAGACTAGCCTCACCTTGCTTTAGAGTCAAGGGAAGGAGACAGTAACATTTAAGAGCAACATGATCACACTTAACTTCAATAATTGTGTGAGGCTGGGGTGCACCAATGTTTGCAATCCCATTTTTCCCAAAAACTTGTAAAGGGAACCTAGATGACCTACTTCTATTAAACACAGCTTTTATGAGCTAACATTAAATGGTGTGAATCCCATCCTTAAGTGGATTTTTATGTATTTTCCCTGTAACCACCGGAGCACTAAATGACACATTGCAATGTCCATGTTGCTGAGGGTGTGCTGGGTCTTCTTGCTTCCATGCCAGAGATGGGAGGTACTGAGATACAGGGAATATAAAGTTCAGTGTTTTCTTCTCCAACTGAAGTTAATGACAAAACCGTTGTTCAGGAACAAGTTGTACAGGCTGACTGCTCAGAAACTTCACAGTTACAGAATTCTGGATGAAATCACTGGTTTTCTGTATTCTGGATGCTCAGTATTCAGCCTTCATTAGCTCCTGACAGATGAACCACGAGCTGAGTTAGGAACAGGGGAGATAAGCCTTGATTTCTGGGCTTGTTTTCCAGCCATTAGACAGCACTTATCTTTAATGTGAAACTCCTAGTTTTAGAGATTGGACTGATGACAATGGTTTTGTTTTGGTTTATATTACCAGTATCTCTTTGTTGTACATGGGCTAGACAGGACTGCATGAATTCTAACATAATTTAGTATTTCTGCTGCTGATCTAGGCTTAGCAGACACAGACAAATCTGGTATTAAGCAAAGGAAGATGTTGCATAAACATCGTAAATGCTGCCTCTCTTCCATACAAGGAATCAGAACAGACTATTTAAATGTCTTAAAAGGGAAGGGTTCATTACAAATGCCTTCGCTAGCTTTTTGTCCAGAGTGAGATGCAAACACAGCAGTGACTGATAAAGACAGACATGTAAACAAATATGGGTGTTTGCATAAACCGTATTCCTTTGCTGCTGTGGAACTATTTCTGCTCTTAGTTCCATTTAAGAGTCTGCTATTGATTTCAGTGTAGTTATGAGCATGCAGCCAAGGAAAGGATAAATCCATCTATTCACCTATTGACTGATCAAACCACATTTTTTATTATGAATCCCATTTCCATATAGAAGTGAAGCAGGCTTTGATCTCAAGGGCGTGTTATGCCACATCATCACTGCAGACCAGTGACATGATGCCTCACTCCAGTGGGTGCTGATGTTGGGTGCAAAAGGACTGATGTTCCCCATGTCTCTCTGCAAAAAACTGGGGATCAAATAGACACCAGCAATTGGAAGTCAGTTATTTTTTTAAATCGTATTTAATAATTAGTCTAAGCTCAAAATGCAAGTTGAAAACTCATAATCAATTTTGTCATTCTTGCTTTTCTTTCCTATTTGTAGGAAAAAATTAATCACTTTTCTCCCACCCTCTGATAAGACTAGGCTTTTGCACTCTATTAACCCCAGGGGCTAAAAGATAGACTGTTTTCTAACAGGTGAATTAGTGCTAGATAGCATTACCACAAATGCCAAGTCATTAAACATGTAATTGGAATTTTTTTTTTTTTGCTATCTTAACTTTTCTACATTATAAAGGATCTTTACAAATTAATGACAGAATCTGAAGCTGCCCTGAGAGCTATTTGCCCATTAAAAATAGGCATGAAAAACTCCCATCCCCATCACATGAAGAACTATCCCACCAATTTCCAATTACTTCTGCCACTGACAGTTCACTGGACTGTTAAGTTATATTCTGCACCATGCTGCTTAATGTGGTTAAGTCAGGCAGGTATTTGCTACTCTTCTTTCTTTCTTCCTTCTTCTTATTTCTAATTTTTTCCCCTGATTGTGAAGCAATTAAGCTATGTCACTAATGAAAAAGCAGAATTTTAGAACTATAAAGGCACAGTTAATTTAAAGATGAATCCCTGGCAATAACAAAATAAATCCTCATAGCACTCTGGTCCAAAAATGTTTCTGGAAGTTTATTCAGGACCTCCGGTAAAAGCTTTTCTTATGGCACTCACAGATATTCTGAAGAAAGAAGCCTTAGTAAAAAGACATTTACATCTGCGTTTGGTAATGACAATGATAATATTAGTGACAATGCTAATAAGAAGGAGAAGGATTCACTGTGGAATATTTTTTTCTTCCTTTTGATGAAAACCTGCAATTGAATATTCAAGAAAACATTGACAGATTTGATCACTTATGTCAAGAACTGAAAACTAAAAAATATAAGCCTTTAGAAGAGTACGCAAAATACCACTGTTTCAGAGTACTTTGGAGCTCTATGATGGGGAAGTCTAAGTGGCAGTGTGTACTAGCTTTATTATTAGATGATGCAGCCTTTAAACAGAGATATTAACGGTATCACTGTGAACTTAACAAGGCAATGAAGCATCCTAAGTGCATGGATACCCTTGTCTGAGCTAAAGATAGTGGGGGAGTTGGATTCTGCGTGTCTTGTGCAGTTTCACTTCTCACAAAGCTTCTCCTTGAGGTGCTTGGGAAGTATCTATGAGGCATCTGCTCTCTGTAGACTGGGGATTAAGTAAGACACAATTCAGCAAATTGTTATGTTCGATCTCTATGATTTAAGTAGGAATATTTATTAAATAAAAAGTAATCCATCTCAACATGGACAAGGATAAGAAAACCAGCAGTCCTGAGGAGGAGGACTTGGAGGTACTGGTGGACGAAAAACTGAACATGAGCCGGTAGTGTGTACTGGCAGCCCAGAAAGCCCACTGTATCCTGGGCTGTATCCGGAGAAGTGTGGCCAGGAGGGGCGGGGAGGTGATTCTCCCCCTCTGCTCTGCTCTTGTGAGACCCCACCTGGAGTGCTGCGTCCAGCTGTGGAGCCCTCAATATCAGAAGGATATTGACCACTTGGAGCGAGTCCAGACGAGGCCACGAAGATGCTCAGAGGGCTGGAGCACCTCTCCTATGATGAAAGGCTGCATGAATTGGGCTTGTTCAGCCTGGAGAAGAGGAGGCTCCGAGGAGACCTCATTGCAGCTTTCCAGAACCTGAAGGGGGCCTACAAGGGTGCTGGGAGAGGACTTTTTACAAGAGCTTGTAGTGATAGGACCAGGGGTAATGGCTA
>NW_010232360.1:0-9191 GCF_000690775.1 Eurypyga helias | reverse complement strand
GTGTTCACACAATCTTCAATAAGTAAAAAGGTTCTTGCCCTCTGTTTTTGATGAAAGTAATTTTATTTACAAATCTGAAATTCGTTTATCCAATCTTTCAAAAGATGGTTTAGTGGAAAGTGTCCCTGCCCATGGCAGGGGGGTTGGAACTAGATGGTCTTTAAGGTCCCTTCCAACCCAAACCATTCTATGATTCTATGGTTCTATGAACCAAAATGTAAATGGACTTGATCAAAACATTTTGTCGGATGTGTATCTTTCCTTCAGGTTGCTGATAGGATCCCTTTTGAGGCAGTTCTGTGATAGTCTTCATAAGCTTTGGAGGAATTTTAACCTAGCCATTTCTGATTTAAACAGAGAGATCATCAGCTATTACTGAGAAAGGGGGAAAACCTGGGCTTTCTAGAAGTTGTGTGATGTCTGTGAATCATCAAAGTCATGCAACTCAAAGAAAGATGAGTACAGAAAAATCCTAACAGGAACCTGGAAGCACTAATAGCCACAAAATACAAATCCAAAATGGAGTGGATGCAGAGAAGGACTATTAAAATTAACAGGGGAATATGGAATCTATTTTATGAGAAGAGATTAGAAGACTGGGCCTTTAAAACAAAAGGGGCGGGGACAAGACAAGAAAGTGGTATTATTATGGTATAATTATCTTTCCTCATGGGAACAAATCTGTGGAAGGAAGAAAAGATATCCGAGTTAAAAATGAAAAATGCCGCTAAGTGCAGATAAATTGCATAGCTGGGTGAAGCTGTCTGCTGGATGGAGAGCACTGGAAGCCTCCATGTGCCACTTTAAGCATCCGCTTTGACCATCACGGTATATTCTGGAGTGTCTCCTTACCACATACACTCCATGTATACACCTCAGTGAGTCCTAATATATGTGTTCTTTAGAAGCCCAAACTCCAATAAACATCTTGAGCAGATTAATGCTGGGATATTGCTGGATGTTGGATATTTCTACTGGAAACATCAACTCATTCTATGCTAGCCAAAAAGCAGATTTACAGACCTGATGTTTTTCACTGGAACTGCTACTTCTGCAGGCTTTTTCATTTGCCAGACTTTTCCTTTCTCCATCTTCACTCTCTCACTGAGGTCCAGTTTGATATTTTCAAAATTTACCTTGGCTCTCTGATTCTGAGGATTTAGTTTGGCTTACACAACTGGATAGAAAAAAATAAACAACATATTAATATGGTAAAACGCTTTATCTCCTCATGTTGCTTTTCCTTGCTGGTTCTGGCTCCTTTGGCTTCTGCGATCTGAAGGCAGAGGTTTGGGTTCAGATATTCCTTCATTTTTTAGCCTTGTGCTTATTTACGCTGGTGTGATTACAAGGTGGAATATATTGCTAAACCAAGAGGACATGATTTAACACCCCTTTTCAGTGTTCGGAATGATTTACCAAGACTAATCATTTCAGAGTTGAAATGAAGAATTACTGTTTTAAATGCCCATGTTCGGTTCAAGCACCCCATTGCTGCTCTGCAGAGCTGTATACAAATAGTATAATTTAATAATGAGTGGAAATCCTCCTGCTTCAACCTGTAATTTAATAGTTGAAATTTACTCTTGTGCAGACAGCCGGTGTCTGGGCCGGTTCACACCTGGCATCACATCAGGGCTTCTGTGAAATTCAAGTGGGCCACAGGCTTTGTGCTGGGTTTTTGAGCAAGGCTATTTTCACTCTGAAACGAGCAAGTGCAGTCATATGTTTCAATAAGAGACTTATCCGTTAGCATGTGAAAATGTTACTGCTAATTTTACACCTTGAAAACAAATCAGGGTTTCACAGTTCGAAAGCAGAAACCAACCAGCTATAAACCGTCAGATTGACTGTGATCTCAGAATTGAATAGGTCTATTTGTTGTAACAAACAGTTAGGCCATTAAATTGCAAAGCCTTCCAGTGTTTGTCCAGGTAAATAAGGACACATCCAAATTGATTATCTGTTGTTCAGAGGTAATGATACGTAATAAACTATCTGCTCTAGGTAACGTAACAGAAATGTGCTTTAGCGTGCAGATATGCGGCGTCTTCCAGCATAAAAGCAGCTTCTCCCCACGAGTTCAGCCTCACTCCCGGACTCCATCACACCCTCCTGCCTCCCACCCCTGCGGGCAAAATGCATTCGCCTGATAAAACAAATATGTACATTTTTCTTGCTCGGTAACCTTGTGTGATGCTGCTGCTTCAGCTGATGGGCACTCAGAAATCTGCATGTAGGTACACCTGCAACTCGCAGAAAGACTTCAGGGACGTTGAGGTTGATCATGTTCCTTTCGGTGTCATTATACTCATTTGAAAAAAGCATATCTGTCATCACAGATGTCAGATCCACTAGCTGCCCAGCAATAAATCTTGTGCTCATGTCAAAATGTCTCCAGCAGAATTTCTAGGATGAAACTTCACAGCTCAACATTAGGCAGCAATTTATGATATATGATATAAGCGGCATGAGCAGTATTCTAACAGGAAAAGGGGCAATCTCTGATTTTTGTCAAACAGGAACTATTTAAATGATTTCTGCATTTCCCAATTAGGAACTTAACTGACTTTTTAAACTCCCATACACACATTCTTGGTGTCTCCAGCGTTAGACTATTGCTACATGCAATTCTGGCTGGAAATCTCCAGTGTGGGGGAGAGGGAATGAGCAGCTGGGACTGAGAACCAGGGACAGAAACATTTTCCAGCAGCAGCAGGACCTTCTTTATGGGATCCTGCTCCATCACTTGTGACAAACACCAAATTGAATGTTTGTGGGGACAAACTCTGAGAGGGTAATAACCCGTGCTGAGGCAGTGTGAGAATGATAAATGTTTTATTGTCTTTATTTTTCTCACATCACTTGCCAGTTAGACTTACAAGGTGAAATTAGCAACCTTCTGAGGTGGAATTTGTCTTGCCAAATTTTAGCTGACTATAATGTTGAGCAGGATAGTGTGTGTAAGTAAAGCACTTGAATTTAGACAATGAGGGATGTTTATGCCCAGGTTGGTGTTTAAGCCACCCTTATAGCCAGTAAGGAGCTAGGCAATGCTGCTGCTGGCTCTTTGGGAGCTAATGGAGCAGTCCTGTTGCCTGCTATTGGGTGAGCGGCATCGGCCCTTGGCTCCACAGGCTGCACTGACAGGTCTCCACTGGGTGCAGGGAGACTAGGCACACAGGAACTCCACACAGACTATCTGATTTCAGGCCCTCTGAGTTGCTGTCACTACCCTCTGGCCCTGGGCTGCTGGTCGTGGAGGGGACAGGTCTCCTGCAGGATGTTTCGTGCCTGGAGGAAGCTTGAGCAACACTGGAGGTCAACAGCGAGGAAATGCATCCTGGTCCAGGGACCTCACTGAACCTGCATGCATGAGCTCCCACTATAATCAGGGGAGGAGACAAGCGTCTTACGCAGCATTTTCGTTTAATCTATTGTAAATGCCTATTTTAGGATGATACAAAATGTAATTTCTACCAAATAATTATTTAAAGGTGACAGGCTAAGACTTACATAAGTAACATTTGGAGCTTTATGCTAGACAATAATCACACAGATTTGGTGGAAAGTAGGATGTCACCTCTACCTGTTTATGGCATAACTTTGCTGATACGGAGAATAAGACGGTGGGTATATTTAACCAATGTCCACTGAAACAGAAAGAAAGATAAGTAATCAAACAAGCAAACCAGGCGTTATCTCCCAGTGATCATATAACAGATGGCAATATGCACAATATGGAAAGAGGAAAACATGAAGAGAGATAATAATTTAAGACAGACGGATAGATGGAGCAATACTTTCAAAAGTTATAAATGGCTCAAATGGAAGGCCAATTCTCAAATGCATATTCAGAGACTTATGGGTTCAGCTCTTAGTGAATTATTTTTTTTTTTAAATGTAAGGGAAAGAAGGATCATGCACTGACATTTATTTTCTGTATTTAAAAACAAGGCACAGTCACATTTTTCTTGAGCCCTTTTTTTTCTGAAGTTGCTAAATATTGCAGTGCTTCCAGTGGAAGAGAGACAAGGAGGGTAAAAGGACATGAAGATTTTACTTTCTTTAAAAAAGGGGTAAAAATAATATATGGAAGAGTTTTTCTTTTTATTTCACTTCATAAAATGATAAGACTAGTTGATACCTGAAGATCCTCCAACAATAGAAATGCAAATATGTTTCTATCCACTAGATGGTACTTGAAGCACAGTTTTGAAATTAACTGCTGTACCATGAGATGTATAGTCTGAGTACCTGTGTCAGGGGCTTAGCGAAGTCGAGGTTGGTTTTATTTTACCCATATCCAGAAGGAAGGGTGGTGGTGTAGGGGGGGAGGAAAAAAGACAGGCTAAATCTTTTCTGTGCCTTTTTTTGACTTAAAAAGAAAAATGGACATGGCAGAAGTGTTCCTGATTAGATTGGTACAAAAAGATGATGCATTCTTTCTGGATGAATCAGGAGATATGAGGTTCTGTCACTCTTTAGATATAGACCTGAAGTACTAAGCTTGAATTTATAGCCCCTTGAATGAGCCACAGGACTCTGTTTACTCATAGAGTAGAATTGGGTGCAGTTCCAGCAGTTCTTCTGTGTGATCAGTTACTTTATCACCTTGATCAGTTTGGAAGATACAATAACTCTCTTTTTTTAATACATCCTACTACAGTAGATCCTTTATCAACCTTCTTTGGATTTAATCACACATCTGGGGCAGGAATCCTCTCCCCATCTCTCTCTCTTTCACACACATGCAAACACATGCCCACACACACATAATTGCCTGTGTGTTACTTTTTGCAATTTTTGTATTTTCTGGGGGAAAGGTTGTCAGAGACAGGGAGCAGGACCTAGGGAAAAGATGGCTCAATTGGAGTTGCTCCTTTTTTCCAGCTCTAGTTTCCAGAAAGGACAATCTGTTTCCAAAAGTAATTAGGGGAGAAATTTCCATTGATAGCAATGGTAGCAGGGGATACTTGGAAATTTGAAAATGCACCTTAGCTGCAGATTCTGGACTTTATGTCCAACTTTGTAGCATTATGACTCAAAACTGTTTTTCATTCTCCGCTGGGTGACTTCTCCCATTCCATCCCAGGCTCAATAGTTTAAGCCGGTGCTTTGGTGTGGGTTCATTCACCACATAAATTTTTGCTGCAAGGAAGAGCACTGTAGGGGTCAGTGAGATTTTCCAGGAAATTGTGAACAACAAATATTTCCCTGTAGTTCCTTCCATTGAACACCCTGCTGTGCAGCTGGGAGCATTTCTTCCTGACCTCTTCTGCCAATAAACTGTCCTCAGAGGTATGCAGATCAATACTGTTGCTTAATGTACATGAAAAGGTTAGTCTGATTCTTATTCTTTAAAAAAATGCCACTAGATCTTTTCTAAAAGTATCTCAAATGATTTGTCTGTGAGGTATTGTGTGCCATTGAGCTCTAAAACCTCCAAATATTTGTTTGGTATCTCCTATAATCCAACAACAACAACAACAAAAAAACCAAACCCCAAACAATCCTGCTATATCTTTATACAAACAACCATGAATGACATTAAGGTTGGAAAGGTGCATCTAAAAATGCTATGAAGTGTTAGATAACCCAGCGAGTTAGCCGGGAATGTCTTTGTTACTGAGGTGTAACTGTTTGTTAGGAAAACGTGAGTCTCTGGCTGCTTCTTCATATTTCTTTGCTTGTCTGTCACAAAATCACTGATTTGGGACCCAATCCAAAGTTTCTTGAGTGCAGGACAAGTTCCCCCTGAGGATAAAGTTTGTTTATTACCTTCATGGAAAGCCCTTTTTTTTCAGAAAAGCAAAGTTTCAGGAGTAGCTGTAGCATTCATCTCATCACTGTGGTTTGTTCTCGAATAATGGCTTTGCAGCAAAGGACGTGGCTTTGGTAAGGAGTCCGTGTGGGGAGCCTTTGAATGCGAGTTTTACCCTGCAGTTCCTGAGTTTGACCAGCTGCTGGCCGGGAGTGACTTATTTGCTAGAAACAAAGCTGTCCGGAAATAAACTTGTGGGCAGTGTTTATTTTGCTTTATGGTGGTTTTAAAAGATGCATTACATCATCTTCAGAAGTCACACGCTGGTTGTACCCATTGGCGAGATGTGTCCTACAGCATCAGGGGTGTTGGTGCGTAGGACCTGATGTAAGCATGCTTGAACACACTTTGCTTTTTCTTCCAGTTGGTAACTTCTTTTTCATTAGTTCCAATTTGCCTACAAGTCCCTGACATTCCCTTCCAAGATTTTTCCAGAACTGCATCACTTCTAGCTCAGCCATGAAAGTATTGGCCAATTCTTCTCCACAGAGCAAATCCTATCTTTTTTTGTCTCTCTGTTGCTCCATGTGTCTCCAATCTGCTGCCTCATAGCCCGGAAGGAAATACACTTTGTGTTGTTTCATACATATCTTGTAACCACTGCAGAGCTGTGGTTGAAGGGGCCAAACTCATCTGTGACGGTGAAACTTCACTGCCCACAAGGTAGTCATACAAGGGATGGATTTGATCTTCCCTTGGGATTGCTCCAGATACAAAATGTGTATCTGTGCATATGAAGAGTCGGAGGTGGGGAGGGGAATGAAAGGTACGGCTTTGCAGAGATTGTTCCAGGACAATAGTAAATCATACACTCATTGCTGCACTGCACAGAATACACTAAAGCAGAGCAAGAAAAATGAAGGAACATGCAATTCTGCCCACTTCAGCAGTTAGGCTTTTGTTAGAATACTCTTAAGCAATTACAAAGCTGCCAGGACTGTATTTAATTAAATATATAAATATCCGTACAAAAATAAAACCCAAGCAACACTTACATCATGCCTACAAGGTGTTATTGTTCTGTTTATTTTTTACAGATGGACATTTTGTCAGGGAGAAACTTGCCAAGTGCTGTGAGAGAGAGGGTTGAGGTGGAGGGGTGTAGTGAAAAGAAATGTTGATGCTACAGGAAAAATGGCAGCTCTTATATTTCAGAGAGGCAAACACACTGCAGTGCACATGTGATAAGGAAGTGTGACTTGAGTTCCCTACTTAAGGCTTCACTGAAATTGCCCAGTACTTACGGGAAAACAGATGACAGAGTAATTAGAGATGGTGCATATAATTTATCATCCATGGTCTTGAACTTCCTATAGCTAATTTGACTGACCAGATGATTTTTACTAGTAGACTAAATATTTGGAGGGAAGGGGTAGAGGGAACAGAGCTGACTACAAAAATAAAAACTGTTATTTGACTTGAATCATGAATCTTTAACCCCCAAAAGACAAAAAACATGCCTGCAAATGTTCAGGTGAGCGGAAATAGAGCCAGCCAGCACCTCTGGCTCTGCTGCTTTTTCTGAGACAGGTTTTGCACACCAAGAAGCACTTAACTGCACAGGCACACCAAGGAAAGTACAGGGCTGCTTTTGCTCCTCATGGAAGAAGAGTTCAGCTCTCTACGATTTCATGAGCACACTAAGGCTTTGCCTATGAGCCAGGCACATTCCTGAAGGGCTGTATCCTCATGGGGCTGCTGAATCCTGCATAGTGGAAAAGTTGGCACAAGGTTTGATCCTGGGCTTTTTTGACATTAGTAAGACTAGTTAAAAACTTGCATATAGTCAATATTTTACACTGCAACTAGCATGGGGCAGGATAACTCAGGGGCAAAGTGACACAGCATATAGTTTACATCCTCTTGCTAAATTATCTCAGAAATATGAATGCGTTCACACTGAGTGATATTTCCTGAATATCACTCGGCAGAATGATTTTTAATGCCACTCAAATCCATCAGGCACTGTCTGGATATCACATATCCTACCTCAGCACCTGGTCAGCTGTGCCAGTGTTGTGGCAGTTTTTGCCAGTCCTGGGAGGTGGACCAAGGTCTGTTAGTGCAACTCTCTATTCATGGCCTCAAGAGATGTGGCCACACGTGCCACGGGTCCGTAATGACTCCCAGGCGCAGGACTTAGTCCTTCAACAGAGAGGTGTTTTTGTCTGAATGCTGGAGTCCTGTCCTGGGTGCTGTTCTGAAGGTAAATTATCACCCCAAACTGATACAGCCTGTACGTGAGGCTTTCCCATATTTTTACGTGTGCTTCTTGTCCCCACATAACCTAGAAGAGCATGAACCTGTAAGTGAAGGGGGTTTGTTTCAGAGCAGAGGAAAAAGTCCACATTGTTACCTGGTGATGTGCATTTCTCGGTCCCCAGAAAGGAGAAAAATAGAGTAGTTAAGATGAAATAATAGCTGGGTTTTTTTCTTTCACCCCCTAAAAGCTGTGGCTATGGTTTTCAGAAAGGCTAAAGGAATTAAGTATCCATTTCCTTTCCAAGTGAGAAGTCCAAATCTCTGACCTAAGCCTAGGAGGTAAATGTTTTGCTTGCTGTATTTTAGCCTCAGAACTGGGTTTATCTGTGCTCCTTTATTACTTGAATCATCCTGTAGTATTCATTATCCTGGTAACAGACTATGTTAATTTACAAAGAGAAAAACTCAGGAACATCCATAAGCTCCCACACAGAAGCACTGATGAGGAAACAGCTTGGCATTGGGTGCACTTTCTGTATTTTCCTCAGACTCTCTCAGGTGGTGGCTGCAAAATGAAAATGCTCCACTGATAAACACTTGTGACTGGTAGGTGAAAGAAGCTCTCATTTCAGGTGCAAATCCGATAGCTTCCCCTGCGGTTCGAGGGAGAGGATTAGTTCCCTTTACCACGCGCTTCTCGTACTTCCACCCACGCCCCCACCTTCAAGATCTATATCCGAACCCTCCATCTGAACCAAAAAGCTATATCTGTCCCTTAGTAAAACATCTTTTATTTGCCAACTTGTTTTTCCCACAGACTCCTGCTCCCTTTTGTGTTTGCGCTAATGTTCCGAATGTCTACACCGCGTAGCCGATGATTATTTGTGAGACAGAGTGAGTTAATGCAGATTTGCAAGCTGTTCCCATTTGTTAAATGTCAGAAAAACACATGCAAGTCACTGGCTTTAGCACTTAGCTGCCAGCTGGCTCTTCTGAAAGGAGGGGACAAATGACAGTCTATCAAACAGCATGCTTTCAAAGAAAGAGGAGACCTGTTCCAGAACTGCAGCTTCAGAGGCTCTTTTAACAACATAAGCAAAACTGGGAGCCAACCTCATTTTTTCCCCCTGGCTGTAATGAACACACAGCTTAGCTGCAGCATTCC
>NW_010232359.1:319-4061 GCF_000690775.1 Eurypyga helias | reverse complement strand
CAACCCAAAGCATTCTATGATTTTAGGATCAGTCACCCATAACACTACATTTGTTCCTTATACTAGAAGCATTTTGTCCTGTTTCTACTTCACAGTGTCAGAACTTCTTTGCAGTTCTTTTGCCTTAGTCGTGCACAGTAATGTACTGAGATTTGTTCAAGTTGAACCTACATACTAACAAATCACTTTGCACTACTGAAAACAATGCACCCAGTTACAGTATTTTCCTGCATGTAGTGAACCTGTAATTGTTCAGACGGCATCATACATCCTCATTAGTGTTTGAACACAGGTGACAGATTTGTTTAAAATATAAAGAGGCTACTTAAGCAATAACTGCTATTCCTGGATATATATTTTATGTAACCACATTAGCACTGCCAAGTGTTTATTCTTACTACTTCAAGTGGGGGACTTTTTTTTACAGTACTTGAACAGTGCACTCATACCTTAGGATTCTTCATGCAGAAAATAAAAAGAGTGTAATAAAAAGAGAATATGTGATAGGAACCACAGTTCCTCTCCAGAGACACAAACCTCCAGCCCCAAAACAGGGAAGGAGAGAGAATAAAGATGGACAGTAAATGTGCATATAAAATACATCTATTATACAGCTATTGGAAGTAAAGTATCAATTGAAACATCAGTTCAACCTGCAAGTCAGATGCCTAATGTTCTTGTTTAAAAATAACAGAATTACTAGAGTGCTGAAAGCAATAAGAATGCAGCTTCAAACTACTAAGAACAATGTGCTTCTTTCACAAACTGAATGGTAATATAATTTGCTTATAGAAAGCCAGATTAAGCTACAGAAATCCTTAGCATAGATTGCTGTGAATGTTAAACATTTACACAGATTCAAAACTGTCTGCATGTGTTCATAGAAAGAAAATTTAATTGTGCTATCTTATGCAAATGCACAAAGTCCTTCACCACAGTCTATGGTGGCTGGGTAAATGTTCTGTAGGGTGTCTTAGTATATGCATACAGGTCTTAGTATATGATTTCCCCTAATTTCTTTCCCAGAAATTGTTATTGATCATTGTCAGAGACAGGAAACTGGACTACACAAACATGTAGTCTGAATTAATATAGCTGTTGTCTTGTGGCAACAGGAAAAACCAAGGTAGGAGCTGGGACAGGGTGCCAGAGTTGTGGTGTTCTAAATGTCAGTATAGGCAATGGAATTGAGAGATGTAGCTAGCAAACAGCAGTGGAAATGTGTGATGAGCACAAACTTCAAGATCATGGCTTTCTACTTCGCACTGGATCCTCTTCTGTCCTCAGGACAGACATGAGGATCCAGAGATGACAGGAGGAGAGTGTGCAGGATGAATATAGTTGAAATTAAGCTTCAAAGAGGACATGATGATTTGATGAAGCCAAAGGGAATAAATAACATAAAGTGAAATGAATAATCAAACTAGAGAGGGAAAAGTGGAAGAGAAGTCCTGTGAGAAGTGGAGGCCATTTAGCCTCTTTAACCCAGGAAAGAGATAAGGCAAACAAACAATAAAAAACATAAAATAACAAAAAAAACCCAACCTTAAGTATGTTTATAAACAATCGTGGTGATGCAGCAACAAATTCTGGTGCAAAAATGGAAAACTAAATTCACACATTCTTTAATTACCCTATCAGTTTAGCGCTACTACTGTGTACATGGCTTCAATCGAAATGCAATTTATTGTAAGGAACTAGGTAATTCTCCATCTGACTTTCCCTAATCTTGACTGTATTAAGATGACATAACTTCTTCTAACTAATGTCCCCTTCAATTCAGTATCTTGAACGTTTAGAAGTATTTTGATTGTCCTTTTGTGATAAAAGTCAAGTGTATTGATAACTTTAAAAAATAGATTTTGCCTTTTTATTCTTTATGTACACCACTAATAACATCCATGATATTAAAAAATAATATCTACAAAAGCTGTAGGCTTGATTATGTCATAAGCTCTTTTTTTGTGCTTCATACACACAGTTTCTTTCAGGAGGGCAAAAGGAATGAAATGCAATAAATAATCTCTGGCACTTCAATTTCTGTGCTCAACAAACTGCTGTCTGATGTCTTCTATTCCTCAGAACACTATAAATACAGAATATAGGCAATTCTCTCCTCTTTCAAAGCAATCCAGAGGAAGGTGCAGGAAGTTTAAAATAAACACAGAGTTCCAGGTGAAAAATTCAGATGCATTCTACAACCCAGTATTGACGTATGAAAGCTACATTATCCAAAGCACAGTGTCCTGTAGAAAATGAGTTTGGAATTTCCAAGACAGTCCCATTGGCATTCCTAGCATAGGAGTAAGAAATTAACAAAACAAAGCATAAGTAACCTTATTATTTAAAAGTATTAGTGTTCTGCAGCATGGGTAGAATTAGGGAAATGGTTAACTTACTTGTTTTCTGCAAGTATTTTCCTTTACACACTCCCTGGACTCAGCTTTCAGTGTAGAACACAGACATCTTTCCAAGTTCGTAAATTCAGGGAAAGAATAAAGTAAAAGTTGATTACTACATCAGTCCATCACTACCCAGAATTCTGTAAGAAAGCTACATTAAACTATTTTAAGAGCTAAGAAAGACTTAGATGAAACAGAAGACCGCTACTGAATTTAAATACGGGAGAAATTCCACATCTCTCTCATAATTCTAACTTATCAGAGTAAAATTTTATTATGTCCACGTCAGCATACAGAACAACCAATGGTATTTTTAAACAAAATTAGCTGGTGTGAAATTGACTGAATATGATAACGAACCTAAAGGCCTACATTCCATAAAAATTTCTAAAGATACAGGAATCACCAGCTTTTCTAACTCAGAGGCGATAAATAAAGAAGTCAGTATCAATCAGTTCTGGTTTGCAGTTTTTAGTCAACATAAGCTTATGTTAAATACTACTTAGAGCAGCATTTACCTATATATAAACATAAACACATACACATGATTCCTGGAGCTGAGGAAAAATTCCATGACGAAGCTAAACTAGGTTTGTTCTTTGCACTGTGACATACCACAAACACACTCCCACTGCAAGCATTATCAAAAAAAAAAAAAAAAAATCGGGGTTTTTTTCTCCCTGAAGTGTGAGTAGTTTTGTAACTTAACATATACACAAAACTTAAAATCTTTAGAAGAACATAAATATTAAGCATCTGCCCTGAAAGTACTTCCTGTCTCTTGAAGCTTCCCGTTACTGGTTTTATTCATGTGCCACTGGTTCTACAATGACCTTCTCAAGATATAAATGTCTGGCCATTTACTCCTACAAAACTCAGTAATTAATTTTGATTTAAAGCACAGAGATTTAACGTGAAGACTGACTTCTACAAGAAGAGAACCCATAATATTCAAAGCTGTTTCTGTCAACTGTTAATCATTGTCACTTTGAAAATAATGGTTACGTTTGTTGCCTGCCTGTCATAACCTCTAGATTCTATTGTCCTCATCTTTTGTGGATTAAATAATCCGTTAGGATTCTGAATTGCACTGAAAGGTACTTGAAAACTTAATTTCATCAAATATAGATCTTATCCAAAGAAACCGGCCACCTTAAATTCCCATGGTGCGTGTACACTGTACTTTCGAGGTGTGCTTCTCTATGGTCTACATTTTTGTAGACACGCTCTTCAAAATAGGGGCACTGGAACTAGTGACGGTTACCTCAGTGTGATTCTAAACCGAAGATGACCTAATACAAACAAGGCATAGCAAAACGCAGTACCCGTGCGGCTTGTTT
>NW_010232359.1:0-301 GCF_000690775.1 Eurypyga helias | reverse complement strand
CCGAGCCGCACCAGCAGCTGTGCTGGCACCCAGGCGCCTGACAGACCGCTTACACAACCCCTGCTGCCCACGGACGTTGTAACCCTGTCGCATACCCGTACAACTGGCAGTGGTTTTCGGCAGTTTCAGCGCTCCCTCCCCCTTTCCTACGGTGCCAACACAGCAATCTGTGCCGTTACGTGAACTGATTTGGGAGAATTACCCCGGATTCGTTTTTTCTCGTTTTCCTGACAGACTTTTTCAGGGTAGCAGTCCTCTGCTCTGCGCCACCTGCGCAGAGCCGGTGCAGGATGGGGCCGCG
>NW_010232358.1:0-14555 GCF_000690775.1 Eurypyga helias | reverse complement strand
ACGTCCGCGCTTTGCGGCGTCCGGGCTCTTCGGGCCCCCACGCGCGACAGCAGCGCGACAGAGCGCTCTACAGCAGCGGGAGCGGGGACTGCTCTCCAAGGACGGGGAGACCCGATCGTCGGCTGGGCTCTGCGGATGGAGCTGCCTCAGGGATTAGCTGGGCTAGGGAGTGTGGAATAGTAAATGTCAAGGCAAACCCTTTCACGGCTCCCAGTGCCTTTGATCCTCGTTAATTCACTTTTTGCAGTAGGCCGGTGCCACTTCCCGGTGACTGACGCGCTGAGAGGCCAGCGGCCCCTCCCTGACGGCTGCCCCGTCCGCGGCCACCACCGCTCCGCAGCCGTGAAACCGTGTTCTTGGCTTTCTGCACTTCGTTTAATAGCGCAGCTGTAACACGATGGTATTTCAGTAGCGAGGGGATTGTGAAACGCACATCATGATATATTAAAAGTCCATTATTCATCGGATTGATGGAGGGGAATGGGAGCCATCTCTCTCCTGCTGCCAGTTCTGCAGCTCTGGCTGTCTTCAGCAGATGCCACAGTGAGCCAAAACAGTGTTTCCCATCCATCCTTCATCCCTGATTTCTTGACTTTCCCATCTGAAACCCCTCCTCAGCGGGTGATGGCCACAGGCACGGATCCTCGTTGCTTCGCACAGGGTTGTCAGCGTTTGCAGGAAGTAAAATGTGCTGGAACAAGTGAGATGCACAGTGTTGCTAACAGCTTTCTAGAGAAGACAGAAGTCTCCTGGCTAACATATGCTTATCTAAAATGTAAGAAAATGAAGTTAGAAGGGAAAATTTGAAAAGCCTCGTTGCTCCATCAGGATTTCGTACAGGTGCTTGATGGCTCTTCTTTCCCCCTGACATTTGCAACCTTGGCACAAACTCAAGGGCCAGCCTTCGAGGAAAATCATGAACCTCCAGGCTGAAGGTATTCATTCCCTGGTGGTGGACAGAGGACACAGAGCTCTGCTTCCCTCTTAAGTATTCCAGTTTAACCTCGAGGCAGAGACAGCAGCAGCAGCTGTTCTGCAGTGCCTGTCTCCAGCTCCATGTTCCGTGAGGGTAAGGAGGCATTCAGCTATTCATGGAATACTTTCATACCATCCTGGAGTATCCTGCATACCATTGTTATGTATATACAGACATGACATTTTTTCCTGGTTTTAGATACTCCCCCCTGTTCTTTAGCTACTGTGACTTCCTCAAAAGCAGTCTTTCTGCACAACGTCCAGTGGCGGAATGCCATGAGGGAGCCAAAAGGCTCCTGCCTGAGCAAGGTCTGATCTTTACAAGCCGTGTATGGGCAGCCGAGATACCTAAGAGTGGGTTTGAGGGAGATCAAAAGTCTCCATAGTGCTGCATGCATCCCAGCAGGAGTCTCATGTTCCCGTCTCTGCTACAGAGCTCGGGATTTCAGACACAGCAAGAGACCCATCAAAAGAGGGGAGAACAAGAGATGCCAAAATCAGAGCACCCTTTTGCTTCACAGTAAGGCCTTTCTCTCAAGGTGTGGTCTGGCCTCTCCTGAATCAGTCGGTGATGGGATCTGAGCCTCAAAAGTCTCCAAGTAATTTTCTGGGCTACAGAGGAAAACTAGAAACAGGAACAGGTCATGGAGAAACCATTCCTGGAACTGAAACCAAACCGGTGAAAGTCTCAAGTTAATGGAACTGCATTATTGTTGAATCAATGTTTGGCCAGAGTAAGTGAGGAGGAGCTCCAGTCTCAACGAATATCAATGACTGAAAAATGCTTTGATGAGTTTTATGTAAAAATCTATGGAAGCAGCTGGAGATGATAGCCATACCATAGGGACAAAAAAAATAAGGGAAGAATCACTGTAATTCTGCCTTACCAAAATCCGTTCACCAACTCACAAAATAGTGCGCTGCCACATCAACTAATACCACATTTAAGAATGACACGATGAAACACTTTCCAGCCAGAATCATCCCAAGCAGTTCAGCATTTCAGGTTAGACTCTCGAGCAAACCCGCTGGTTCAAGTTTTCCAAAAGCACTCCCTGTGAGACTACATGGCTGCAAGAAAAATCACTGCAAAGGGACAAGTTATGCCCCAACCTATTTGACGCAATCAGCATCTCTAAAGCCATTTTTGTTGGTGGTGTAGACAGCTCCCAGGAATCTGTGGCAGCTTTCCAAGAATTTTAGATGCTAATTAGCATGGCTTTGCAGTACAGTCTGTTCAGCAAATCCTAGTCTTAATAAGTCCCAAAATGTGACTACGAATAGCGTAAAGAGCCCGTGCCTGCAGCCCTTGCACGTTCCTACTGACATTGACTTGAATTGGAACCCTTAGAAATCAGTGGGAGTTAGATGTGTAGGACTCAGTCCTAATTAACGTGTATGTTATCTTCTCAAGCTCAATGCATATCTGCTCTTGAGCTGGTTCAAATGCCCAGTTTTCCACTATATTAGAAATGTGTTACTGCAACGTCTGGCTTTTCACACTCTGGCACCTGCTTCTGCTTTGGTTCTCCTTTGCATTCACTTCCTAGAGACGTCAGGGTTTTTCTTTATAAAATCAAGCTGCGTAATTCAGTTACCTGTCAGATGCTTAATTAAAAAATTAAACATTTCACCGAACTTCTAGTCTTTTATCTTAAGGGAACATGAGACCGAGGCTTTAAACAGCATTTTTGCAGGTGCTGTACGATGCGAGATGTTCTCCCCCACTTCAAGCCTAACGCCAGCTATGTTGCCCTGCTGCTGCAGCACATGGTAACTGGAAATGAAGAAGGCTCTATGCCATCTAGATCATCCAGAGATTTGGGATGCAGCTAGCAACTGTTCTGCTCCCTACTGGGAGTACTCCCAGCAGACAGACACAATAAAAAGGAAGCACTGTAACCGTGTTTTATTCTCTGGACAAACCTCCACTGAAGGGCAAAGAAACACAGGGCCCAACCTACAAACCAAGGAAAATCCTGCACAGTCACTGCTGTGCTAGTGCAGAGAAGCCAGAAGGGGGTAGGGTGAATTAAATAGGGGATCTATATCCTGCCTTCTGGGGTTTCTTAAGGGAAACATTTTTTCAGATGAATCACACCTTCTCACCATCCGTTTATTTGCCGCTCGATTTGCATTGCAAAGCATTTGGCTTCCTTCTAGTATTAGGGAAACTGGATACCAGAGAAAAGATCATTGTCTATCTAAATCACTGCTCTGCTCGAGGGTTACATCAGCATATTATTTTAAATGTTAGGCCCATCATTTTGGTTTAGCAGGTACAAAATGTCTACACCTACTCTTGACAGCACTGCAATATTTTTCTTAATTTCTTAGTTCCTACAGCTTGCTACACCTACTCCTTGAATATCATCAGTGTGTGCCAGTAGAAATCTATTCAATTCCTATTCAGATGTATACTAAATGGAAATATACGAAGATGTGTACTGGACACATGGAAAAGAATTTACAAAGCTTTTTATAACTGACTTCTAACTATTTAATTTTAAACTGAAAAGCAAACTGTTGCCATTGATTGGCACTGACTTTGATTACCATGACATATGGCCATTACAGGTTGGTTAAATGGGCAGAGACTCTGAAATTTGGGGTGTTTACCTGAATGCTTACTGAAACCAGGGTTAAGTTCAAAGGCAAAATTATTAGCCTTGGTAACTCATTTCTTCGTTGCAGCCTGCTGAGGTCAGTTAAGTCTTTCCATTGGCTTATCTGGGCAGAAGGCCATTCCTTTCAACATCAAAGTTGGCTGAAATTGGCTCCTTGGATACACTGCTAATAGGGGGACATTTACACACAGTCGGAGAAATTACATACAAAACTGATACTGCTATGTAAAGCACAGCAAAGACTCAGAGAGGTCATTTCAGCTGCTCAGTATTGAAGAGATCCTCAGTACAAAAAGGATTTCTTAGAGGTTCTACACTTCAGAGGTTCTACAGTGTCACTCCGATGTCATACCTTATGCCAGGATTTCTCTGTTGGGTATCCAGTCTCCTGCTGGGATGCATGAATCCGAAACAGGGAGTAAGTGCGCTTAGAATATCACAAATCTAAACATAAACTCCTACAGGAGAAAATAATGATAGCAAATCACCTTCCTTTTGACAGCCAGAGGACTACCATCTATTGCTGGGAGAGCAGATGTAAGCCCACTTCTGATAGCAATCTCCCAGGAAAAAGAAGAGATTCTCCAGTTACCTCTCAGGATGGGCATCAAATCTGTTGTCTGAAAGGGGATATGGACTGAGTATTTGCAGATGGCCTCTTTTTTTTTTTTTCCCATATGATTTAGAAAATCTATGCAGAACACAATACTTGGTAAATGGTCTCTGCCTGAAGTGAGTTTGTAGTCTGGTCTGACTTTTTTCAAGTACTGGAGCATAGGCATCTAGGGAGAGAAAAATGGTACAGCAATGTGGTCTTGAGGCTGAGCAACAATCAGCTGCCCTCTGGGCAGCCACAGGCGTTCAAGTTCCCCCTACACTGCAGCACTGCTAAGGATGTGCACAGCAACTGTCCCTTACCAAGGCAAGTTTTGAGGTGACAGCTGTCGTCCCAAATAACTGGGGAACAATAGCCCACGTCTGGTAGGACTAGTGAATCAAACGCCATTTCTTTGCATTTCACACACTCCTTGGGCTGTTCTGATCCAGTCTCAGGGAGGATATTCATAGGGGCATGGGTAGGAATCTATGGTTTACTGCAAACTCTCACTTTGCCCTTAGAAATGTTTCTCATCAGTAAGCAATTAGTTTGCCTCAACAGTTTCCCCAGTTACACTTCAGGCTACAACTATCTATAGCTCTGTAGTTCTTCCTGCCTTATCACAAAGCTATGATTGTGCTTCTGCACTTTTCCAAGTCCTGAGTCGGGCACCGGCCGCACAAACGGGCATTTGTCATACAGAACAGGCCAAGAAAGAGGCAGCGCCAAACCAAGGAGGATTAAGGCAAATGTTAGTTCGTGAAAATAACACAGCTAAACCCAAAGAATATCTCGTAACTACCAATATACTTTTTAAAAGCAACATCATAAGCGTTTGTGGTTGGAAATTTCTATCAGAGGTTTTAAGCCTGCGGTCCTTAATGAAGGCACAGTTTGCAGTTATGTCCTGTTTCTCGCAGCAATAGATACCAAGAAGCTATTGAGCAGTACATCCACTCAAGTGCTTAAAGAAATGCATCCACAAGAAAAAAAAAGGATTTTAAGTTTTCAGAACTGCCAGTCACTTCCCCATTCTGAGCATCCCTAGTCCCCGTGTCTCCACCAAACCTCCCCCTAAACCCAAACTTGGCTGTGGTTTTCCCCTGCCAGCAGCGCCCAGAGGCAAGTCAGTGCTCTGGTTGCTTACGGAGGAGTTCGGAGGCCACACGGCAGGGCTGTACGCACCTTCCAGTTGTTGTGCTGTGGTTTAGCTTCTGTGTGACAGTCTGGAGAGGGTGTTTCCCCTTCAGAGTGCAATAGCACTGTGAGTAACGCCTCCATGAACCCTCAGGAGAGCCATAAGGCAACAAGAACAATTTGCCGTGGCACAGCTGATTCTGGGACCCCACTCAGGGATGGAAGGCTGTTCCTGGGAATAAGCCCAGTGTCAGACTGCATCTTTTATACAGGTGTTTTGCTGAATCACTCAGCTGTTGGATCAAAATTGTCCATTCACACATAAGAGGGATTAAAATATCTTTTTCCTGAGGCTGAAAGATCTAAAGAAAGAAACTCACCTGGCGAACACCCTGCAGCGCAGCGAAAGGCAGTGTACCACCACGGCTTCGCTGCAGGAAGCCAGTCCAGCTGTTTTTTCCTGCTTCTCCAGTTCCCTGTGAAGTCAAACCACGGGAAGGGTATGACATGGGCTACACCTATGTTCTCCTCAATGCGAGATGGAAACATTTCTTGCTAAAGATAATCTTTTTTTGCCTAATAAGACAACCCGTTTTTATTCACCATTATGAAAAAGCAGGGGTTGAATAACAAATATGGGTAACTAAATTTTACCTGAGATTGGTTTGTCAGAGATTTTTATCATTCCTCTAACTGTTTCATGGCCTGTTAAATGAGCTGAGACATTTCTTCATGTCACTGTTAGCATTTTAAATTATAAATAATGGTAACAATAAATAGCTCCTCATGTTTTTACACACAATTTCATCTGGAAGAATAAAAATAACTAGTTCTGCCTGGATTCATGCATGACTTACACACATGCACATATTTACTTGATTATTTTAAAACCCAATTTGAGTCCTAGGAAGCTATTTCTGGCGCTTGATTCTAACCGTGTGTTTGTACAATATCATCAAAATGTAATCAGGCTGTTTAAAGAAAACCCAACCAACAGCAAGTAAATTTTTCTTAACAGGTTCTTTAAGTAGCTAACGCAGCCCCAGAGGGGAAGTTATCCAAGTCCGATCTGGGACACGGAGAATCACCTGTTCAAAATAATTCCCAAATACAATTGTGCAAACAGCGTTTGTGCACAAACACCTGCAATAGGCAGTTTTAATCAGCAAGTTAAATTCTCTGCTTGCTCTTATCATTTCCCTATTTGGGAATGTCTTCCCTGACCCATCCATCAACAATCCCTGCAACACTGAGTCATCCTACTTACAGCTATAGGCATTAGATTCTATGAGGGAAAACGCAAGCAAACCAAGACTCCCTAACACAAAGGCCATTTTTACTTCATCTATTTCATAGTGTGGACACTCATGCTGCAGCCTTAATTTTTTAAAAAATATCCCTGCTCTGCCATACAGTCTCTTCCAGACCTATATCAACTTCCATCTCTAAAGCACCAGCCGAGGAGGGAGCTTTGAAAGGCACGAGCGTGCTGTCACTCCTCAGCTGCAAAGCCTCTCCCCAGACGTTCATCTCTCTCCACACTTTTAGTGAGGGGCATGTTCCTTCCCACACACACGTGTGTTGTTACATCTGCCTGCTGCACAGACAAGATGCTGAATCCCTTGAAACGGGCGGTTGGCACCAACAGGCACTGAAACACCCAGAACTTCGCTGGCAGCTTCCACGCAGGCGGTACACAGGCGACTAATCCGAACAGGTTTTTCACATCACCGCCCCAGTCACACCGATTTTTAGGCATTCCGTCTAAATTACCTCACTACGTGGCATCGCTGACTTGGTGGAGAACAAGTACATCTTTGACCATTTCAGGGGTAATAACTTTCACGCGCGGTCGGCACCGTATCGGTGCAGCCAGCTGCACTGGGCTGGCAGTCATCTCGATAGTTGGCTAGAGCATCACCCACAGCCAACGGGCTTCTCCAGGCGACGTCTCTGAGGGCTCGGATTTTTCTAAGGGGCAAATCATTCTGCTGTTGCTACTGGTTTCATCCCTGTGCCTTTCTCAACTAAATTTACTGATCTAATCAAACAGCCTGAGTTTCATTTACTGATCTAATAAATAGCCTGAGTTAAGGATAAAACGTTTCAGCAGAGAATGGAAAGCTGACAGTGTGCCCTAACTCAAAGCCTGGGGAAGCAGGGCAGCTTTGGAGAGAAACTGGGAGGGAGGGTAGGAATTTCAGGGGCTGGGAAGGCTCACCTGAATTTAACACAGGGATTAGCCAATCTGGAGATGGCACCAAGCTCCATTTGGGTGGGATCAGTTTGCGCTGTGTTCCCGCTCCCTGTGGGAGGATCTGAGGCTGCAAATTACATAAAATTAACAGCCATCTGGGTGCAAGAAATTTGAGGAAAAGATAGAATGCAGCACAGCACAATGCTACTTTTTTGGGGGTTTTGGTGAAGGCACGTTCTTCCAGTTTCCAGCCTCGTATGGAGCTAAAAGTGTCTAGTCACACAGCCTTCAAGACTTACTGCCTGAAAGACAGAAGTGTATGTGAAAACATCTGTTTTCGGGAATCTTTTTACATATCAGCTGTTATGCATCTTCGAAATTGTAAGTGTTCTTATGTTTTCATTGCAGCTGTGACAGTGGCAGGAGCACAGTATTTCCCAAGAACCGTAACTTTTACTGGTTTAATTTTTCCAAAGGTACATACCTGTTAAAACTGGCAAGAGTACGGTGTGGTCATTTGCATGCTGCCTACATATTTATCTTTACTTCATTGCACTTTTTAGCCCCTGTGAGTGAGAACACGTCATCGACCTCAGAGCCTTCTTTTGAAAACAGTGTCCCATAAAACCAACGCCTGGACCTGCTGACATGCTCGTGGTCCGTGCCTTCAAAGCGGTAAATATTAAAGGTGATCCATCCCCTTGCTCTGAGCACTGCAGATTTATCAATTGCCAAATTCATTATAACAACAACAAATAAAACTGTTCTGTGAAGGATGATGAACTCCTGCCTCGTTTTGCACTACACGAGACATGGTTTACACAGAGGCCGTTTGGCACACTGTACCAGATGTAAATAAAGGCCCGTTCCTGCCATGAGCCAGTGCCTGACACTCCCACAACAAGCACCATTTAGACAAGAGCAGTGCTGCAGCGAGGCCAAGCAATGCCTTCATGCTGGCCCCATGTGCTGGGATGAATTTCACCTTCTGTGTCTAGCCAATTTCTGTCCTCAGCACACGCAACCTGCTGCGGAAGAGGCACTGGACTTCAAAGCAGCTGTGTGGCCGTGGTGCTTTCCCTGCTTGGTTTCAGCTGTTGCTTGACTACTACATCACTCCTGAACATTGCCAGCAAAGCTGAAATACTGGAGAGCACCAGGCTTTTTCATCTCACTAGCACTTAGGAGCTAGTAAATGCTCTGCACTTTCCTTTTTAGCCCACTCCCTTATCATGGATCATCTCCTCCTCCTCTCCATCATATAAGAAGCCCTTTGGTTAAGTGAGCCCCTCTCCAGTTACTTGAAAGCCCCATTAATTCCCCCCATGCCGTGTCCTGCTCAGGTGCAGGAACATCCAGCCTACCAGTCATTCTCCCAGGAGCACACTAGTTGATCCTCCAGACATTTACACATAATGCAAACCAGAAAATGAACTGCTTGTGTGAGTATCAGAAAAGAGGAGGGAGCATGAAGGAATAGAAGCAAATTGTCCCTGAACATCTAATAAAATCAATATACTTTCAGATGGCATTAAAGATGTAGGTCTGAACTGTCTTATCTGTTCCTGTGTGATACTTGGTGTCTCTCTGAGCAGGACGGGGTGGAGGTTTTGCCTATTTGATTTGGTGTTGGTTGTTGGCTTGTTCTGTTTTCACGTTCCATTGATTTAGGCTATATTTTAAAGACAGTTAAGAACTGTCTATCACGTGGCCTTTTGTAGATCTTTTGTCCATAAAAGGGGAAATGTAGCTATGCCATACCTTCTCCCTTCTCCAGAAATGGAATTCTGTCTTCCTCAGCCCATTCCCTATAGCAAAGGTACACCTTTGTTAGAGATGCACCAGCATAACATTCCCACCTGACAGGAGAATTCCCTGCTTGGTATTTGTAAGCAGATAAAATCACCCTCATAGCATGTTCCATGGCACAAGGGATCTTCAGCCAAGGGTAAAACATGTTCCACCCCTGAACACGGCCACTTGCTGTGCTTTCCCAATGACACTGAGATGTCTGTTCAAAGCTAAGGGCAAACTCCAGAGAAAGGGAATACCTTTGCTTTAAAGGCAACTGGCTCTCACCTCCTTGACAAAAGATATTGCTGTAAAAGGCGAAGGCTTCTCTGCCCCGGTACAGATGTCAGGGATGCAGCAGAACAGGGGAAGGGAAAGCACAGCCCCACTGCTTCCCTCAGGGCTTAGTGCTCTCCCACATGTTTGGATATGGCAAAGGACTGAATTTGCCACCGCAGCTTAACACTGCTCTTTTTACGCCTCTGCTTACGTGAGTTAAAAACTTCTAAAACGCCAGCACATGGCATTAGGCACCAAAGCATCTATAATGAGTTATAGATGGCAATTCTCAGTCCTTTTATTGCCTTTTAGGGGACTTTTTTTGGTTGGGAAATCAGTGTGATTTATTTCACATGTAACGCCTCAAATGTGGAAGGCATGTGGTATGAACTTTTAAAAACAATGTTCCTTACCATCCAGTGTCCGTTACAGAAAGAACATTATCAGAATGAAATAGCTTGAAATTCTGCTTTGATGGTGTGCTCTGTATTTCCCTTCCTTTGGAGAAAATGTCTATATTTTAATAAGTCCCAATGAGGAAAACACTTTGCTGTAGGGAGAAATCTCTCTTTAAAGATATCCTGACATGGTTTTTGCTTTCACTCTCTTCTTTTCAGGTGGGGCAGCTTCTTCCAAAAACGAATGACCCCATTTTCCTGCATCAGATTGCCTCTCATTTTTGAAAAGCTCCAGGACCAGCAATTGCTGTACACCCCCCTGCTCTGTTCTGCTTTCTTTCAAGGCTTACACTTGGTAGTTAATCCCACAATCAATACCTGAAGGGAAACTCAGGTGCTGCACAGAGCTGGCTTATGCCAGGCCAGTGTGTTGTAGCCAGGTAAAGCATCCTGTCCCAGCTGGAGGGCTGTGCTAGGTTTGTCCCTCAGTGCCACCAGTGATGTCCTGACCCTGTTCAGCTGCTGTTACTTGTCCCCAGGTACCAGATCTGAAGGGCTTGGCCCCAGAGGTGCTGCTACGCTGTGGAAGATTTCAAAAGGCTGTCAGTGTGGGGAGCAGAAGTGAGATGGCTTTGTTAAAAGGTGCCAGCTCACCCTCATAAATATTACAACTTGGAGCTTAGACTTTCATCCTGAGTAACAGCGTTCGAAACTTGGTATGTTCCTCTTCCCCCTCAAAATTCACATAGTAAAGAATAACCCCATTGAAAGGCAAGTCCCCCAAATTTTCCTCTCCTGAGAGGCATTACTATATTTTGTTTATCCTCCTAATTAACCGAAGTAACCTTTTTGAGGAGAAATCAAGATGGCTGAAGTGTAGGCCAGACCCACTGCTGACACCCCTCCCCACCTTCTCCTTCTCCTGTCTTTTGGAAAATATGCCCACAGCCATCTCACATCTGGCAGCCCTCACTTTGTGCTCTTTTTCATGCAGGAAACCATGCAACAGTATGGGTACAGAAGAGGAAAGATAAACAACTGGAGTCAGCTCCAGACAGGGGTTACATGTGGGAACACTAATGACATCGGAGAGCCTACAGGAAGGCTGTAAGTCTACTGCCAACTCAGTGGGATAAGCTGCTGCAGGACCCAGAGCACTCTCACAGAATCACCAGGGTTGCAAAAGACCTATAAGATCATTTAGTCCAACCACCAACCCAACACTACTGTACCCACTAGACACAGCATGCTGCCTCCTTTGTTGCCATGTCAACAAAACTGATTTGAAAACATGGACTTTACTTTTTTTAATTTCAAAAGACGGTAGATTGACTTTCAGTGACCAGATCTATGCTCCCCTAAAGAGGAAAAGGCAACAACCAGCACTGAACAGACGCAACCCCAACATGTACATTCATGTTCTCCTTCCCGTTCACTCTCCTTGCAAGCGGGGTGTTACTCAATCAGTATGCTGGAAATGCACCACAGAACGTCTCTTTCCTTCTGGGTGGGAATGAGTAAATTTTACCCATGGCAGTAAAATAGACTTTGTTGTATGTTTGGTGTATCCAAAATATATCTGCAGGGAAAGTTAATGAGTCCCTGTCTAAGGCACCACTACCTAAAAATCACTAAAATAATTCTTACAAGTTTTTAAGGCCTTTCCTTAGATTTTACCACTCAGTTGCTACTTCCTCTTAATAGAGAGATGATACATATTAAATTCAGGTAAGTTTTAGCAACTCAAATTATCATGTGCATCTGTGGTTCATGCTCAAACGCCAAGAATAACCCAGCGTGTCCCAGCATACAAATGAACTGAGCTGAACAGGCATACCAACTTCAGGCACAGCCTTTACAGGGGAGTGGGGGGACTGCGCTACCTGTCGGAGCCAAACTCACAATCCCATCTGTGTGCAGTGGTAATGGATGTGCAGTCGTGTGCATCTATCCTTATACACCCAGATGTAGTTTGGTAAAACTTCCCCAGCAGAAACTCTGTGCAGATTCATGTCTCCTACAAATCACACAATGAAGACCTGGGTGGGGAGTGCTGGCACAAAGGGTAGAGACAAAGATTTCTGACACCCCTTTTCAAAGCAAACCAGTAAACAAAACAAGGGAAATCAGAGGCTGCTGAATGCAACCAAACTGATTGTAGCAAAGCCAGTTCTATGCCACATGAAAAAGGCCCCCGTAAACATGTCAGCATTGCAAGCCTGAAGGGGGATGTGGCTGCAAGTAAAAACAAAACCGACTCACCTATTTTCCTTGTCTGGGATGAGAAAAAATATCAGAAGATAAACAACTCAGGTAACTCTGGAAGAGCAAACTGGTTTCATAAAGCTCCTTTTCTAGCCACCTTCAGGAAAGTAGAATTATCAGCCAAAGATGATTTACCTCACTTTTGAAATATAATTTTTAAACTTGTAGGAATCTTCAAAACAGGAGGAGGTCAGATCATTGGTTTCCACCCAAACCCAGAAACTACAGGTCCCAGTACAGCAGATGCAGATCACTACCTAAAAAAAAAAAAAAAAAGCTGAATATACTAAATATTCCCACCTTCCTTGCAGCATCAGGCAGGTTGGTACATGCTGATTTCATTTAAATAACTTTCATCCTTCTGGAAATCTTCTTGCGAAGTGTTTAAAGAGATCTTGAAAGAGAGGCGCACACAAATAACCTGGATAATGCCTCTCCAGCACTTGGCAAAATTTCAGAGATGAGTCATAATTATGGCTGTGTAAATTTGGGCTTTGTGTAAGTGATAGTGTTAGATCCTACCCACTCCAGATTTAAATCACAGAGGATGAAGCTCTGACATGTAATGGTTGATGTACGTCCTCCACTATAAAATGCACATACTGATATATCAAAGAGAGACTGTTCTCCAAATGCTGCGAGAACAACTGAACTGCACACCCAAATGGGAGCATCAGCAGTACACAACTGAAGAGATGAGGAGTAGCATCCCAGTCCAGCAAAACTAATATTTAGAGTGCAAGTAAACCCTGAGAAATCTTGGAAGAAGAATTGCTGGGGCTAGATGGATACTGGATTTCAGATTTAACTGACCAAAACCACATATCTCAGGCTGCAGATCAAAGGGTTCCTTCAAAGCCATCAACATTTTCTGTTCCCAAGACTATGAGGGCTCTCATCACTGTCAGCTGGAGGGGGCGGGTGGGTGTCAGCTCTTCTAAATTGTAGCGCAACCCATCAGGCCAAGTCCGCCTCACTTGGATAGCATTCATCTGCATCTTTGAGCATCAGCCCCTGACCCGGAGCAGAAGGTAGGAAAGCAATGGGCGTGAGAGGGAGAGATAAGGACAACAGAGGACAACAGCAAAGAAAATGGGGACCAAACCAGGGTCACACCCACACATCTAGTCCTGCCAACACTGGCCTCCTTCAAAGTCAGGATCCCCAAATTTGGAGGCAAGCAAGGTTCAAAAACTACTCACTCCTGATTTCTGGTTTTTGGTACTGCTTGATGACAAAAAAAGGGAAAATCACCATGTTTAGACAGGGTAATATGGGACAGCTAAGTCCTGCAAAACATTGCAGCCTGGATGGTAGCCCATACACTCTAGAGATTAGCTGAAGCTCTGAAATGCAATTTGAGTAACTTCCTTTGATATGCCATCTGGTGAATCATTTACTGGGAATGTCTTAATCACATCAAAGGCAACTATCAATGCACGTGGATTTTCTCAGTGTTTAGGACTCTGCCTGAATATTGCACTCAAGGAATATTTGTGCAGAATTAAACTTTACCACAGTGCTTTCTCCCACAGTAATTAAAAAAAAAATGATCTGCAGCATATTACCACTGTAGCCTCAAGCACTAGATTTTAGAAGAGCACTATTTAACTATTACCTCAAAAAGGCTGCTACTCTACAAATCAGCCCTGCTCCTGCTTCTGCAAATTTGTAAAAATAGACTTGCGTCTGTGGTATATACATAAAAAAAAAGGTCTAGAAGCATATTCCCCTATTGTGGGGACCCATTGGCAGTGTGCTCTTACATCAATTACATCGATGTAGATCTAGGGCAGATTTAGGTTTAGGGTGGATTCAGACTAGATATAAGGAAGAAATTTATGACAACAGTGGTGGGACACTGGCACAGGTTGCCCAGAGAAGCTGTGGGTGCCCCATCCCTGGAAGTGTTCAAGGTCAGGTTGGTTGGGTTTTTGAGCAATGTGGAAGGTGTCCCTGCCCATGGCAATGGTCTTTCAAGGTCCCTTCCAACCCAAACCATTCTATGACATGCATTCCTCATACTCAGAATGGAAATCCCATTACTACTGACTCCCCCTCCCTAATATCCGAGGCCAAATTATGGTCATATTTACCAAAAATCTTTCAGGCTACTAAATAGAGTTTTAAAGACCCACACTCGATTATATTGCCAGAAAGCTGTGGCCAGGTTATACCTATTTGCACGTGTCGGTCCGCCTTGCTGCTTACGCGGATCTAGCCTCGCTTGGCCTGCCCGGGGCCGGTGGCTCCCAGCCCGGTCCCACTGCCCCCTCCCTCCCGCCCGC
>NW_010232357.1:0-2727 GCF_000690775.1 Eurypyga helias | reverse complement strand
TGATTGTGTATGGTCTGCCCACACCCGTCAGTATATGGAATGTCTGAAAAAATCTTAGAGAAACAAGATGTTGCATCTTTGTTATTCACACTTTTCCTCACTTCAAATGATTTTCTGATTTTTTAAATGTGTTAAGCATGCAAGACACTGATGCACTATGTACGGTAACTATCAGCATAGAAAACAAGTGGAAACTAGATGTTTAATTTTGGACAAATCATACTCAAATGTGTAAAAATAACTTAAAAAAAAAATCTGAAAATACTCAAGTGAAATCAACTATTAAGGACTGACAGAAGCCTTAAAAACTGTAATCGTATGTAGAGCTCTATTGTAAAATAGAGTGTGAATATATCAATAACATAATAAAGATGCTCTTGCATATGCACAAGCTTTTTGTGCATGCAATTACCACAGGTCTTGCAGAAAGGGCTCTGAATTCATGAACAGATAGATGTGACAAGCAAGATTCTTCTGGAATGTTTCACTATCCATAGTCTGGCATTTTAGATGTAAAGAGATGAATGTAAAATCAAAGCTTTTAATTGTTTCACAGGTAACAACCACAGAAAAATATAGGTCTGAATGGACTTCTGGAGATGACCTAGTTCAACCCCTTGCACAAAGAAGTGCTCACTTCAAAATGAGTACACTGATCTGAGTGTAAAAAATGGAGAAGTTTTTCCTCTTATGTTTAACTGTAATTTTCATTCCTACAGCATGTGTTCACTGTCTACAGTCCTTCGGCTTTGTGCTGCTGACAAGAGCTTGGCTCTGCCTTGCCTGTAATCCCCTCATGCTAACTGAACACTACAACTGGGATTTTATTCACTATCTCTTCTCAATAACTGAACGGAGCTCAAACTCCGCTCTCTCAGCCATTCCTCACATTTTGTGCATCCTCCCCCTTGCCAACAGTACTCTGTGTTACTACCTGATTTCATAACACTTGTAAAATGGTAAGGATTCCTACTAAGCAGAAATTGAAATTTCCATTACGGGATTATATTTTTATTACAGACATTGTAAAAAGGCATATAATTGCAAGCTCTGCAGAGAAGGTTAGGAAAAAAATAATTCTAAATCTGATCTGACTCTCAAAATATGAAGAAAGAAGACTAATAAATCCCAGAAGTTACAGGTCAACTTCAACAGACTCCTCAATCAGATTTCCTTTCTTTGTTTTATGGTACAGTCTTGCTTTGAAGTTAGACTTTTCATTAGTTTGACCGCAAACCTCAGTTTGCAGGACATCAATTTGTAAGTACTAAATGAGGTTTTGAATTTTTTATTTTGATAAGCTTTTAGAAATATTTAACTATTAACAACACTAGAAACAGAAAATATGGAAGCAACCATAGAAATACCATTGGTTACATAGTGAGCTTATTATGGAGAATTAATTTCAAGATCAGTAGTAAGAAAAAAACCCACAACAAAAAAACCCTTACAGATTCATTAATTTTAAAGATGAGTAAAATTCAATATTTTCATTCAGTTTTATTGCACCTTTTGACAAGGAACACTAACCTGTACAACTATATAAAGAGTTCACTTTGTTTTTAGGCCTATAACCCAGTATTTGAATGCAGACACAGTAAAGGCAGTTTTCATCTGTGTACTCCTGTAGCCCTGTATCCTCTGTATTTTCTAAAAACTGAGAGGCATCTGAACAGCTGCTATTCATTATTTCTGAGAGACTGATCTGTTGTCGGCGCATCTGAAAAGGACTTTTGACAACATCACTTGTACCTGATGGAAGACCTGTAGATAAGCAATTCGACATCAGAAAAAGCAAAACCACACAACCAACAGTTAATAAAGCATTATTTCAATTAAATTTCCCCATTTAAGCCTTTTAAGGCTGGGAGGTGGGTGTGTGTGAAGATCTAGTAACTTTATTTGAATGGTTAAGCTCCCAAGATTTGTTAGCATTCAGGAAATAAACATCACATTTTAGTCCTGGCTTATCATATGTAACAAAATATTGTAAAGGACAGAATTCATCCTCTAAACACACATACTGTAGGAAGATATGTAGTAAATCCTGACATATCAGCAGTAGTTATAGTAAAACTCATGTAACACGCATATGTTACGAATTTTCATAGTATCATACAAGATTAGTACAATATACCAGATGTATACGTGACATATGCACCGATGAAAACAAAAACACAATTAAAAAAACTGTAAATTAGTGCCTGTACTAGGATGAAACATGACTCAACAATGCAGAAACAAGCCAAAGACACTTTAGTGTCTTAATTTTGCTAGCCGGAGTTAAACTATGACACAGGCTCTTCCTTGGGTGGAAAATACCAACAAATACAATTTTGAACAGGCATTAATTTGCACTGAAACTTAGTAAACTAAAGAAACACACTTTCAGGAAAGTCATCTTTATATATTACATTAAAAACACACACAAAAAAATAAAAATCAGTAAGAGGTATCTATTTGGATGTTCAGAGTGCTTGCAATAAATTTCCAATTAACTAAGAAGCAAGATAACAGCATCCCTATATTACTTTAGGACCAGTATCAATGTTTCTTTTTCAGTTGTCCTACTGAAAAAATACATACTGATGCTGTTGTGGTTTAACTTCATCTGGATCTATCCTCTTCCCCTCACAATAAACTAACTCCAGCACAGCCAGTTCCCTCAGGTACTGGATACCTTTCCCTATGGTGGGGACATTGCTGTGACTTTGTTGATCATGTCCA
>NW_010232356.1:0-7836 GCF_000690775.1 Eurypyga helias | reverse complement strand
AACCCAAACCGTTCTGTGATTCTAGTTTCCCACCACAGGGCTTAATCTGCATAGCAGACATGAGAAGATGGCACACAGTCTTACTGATTGCAGTGATTTTTTTTTCCAAAACCTCTTGTTGTGTACATCAGAGGCAGACTCAGGTGAAATAAAGACAGGTTCATTATTTGGAATACAGTACAAAGCAAGTTCTGCTGTCAGTGGTGTGAGATACATTTATTGTAGTTGGGTGAAGAACACTGTAAGTTGGGGCTGAAGGTTCTCTGCTACGAAACACCCTTGTGCATGTGTTGCTTTCCAAGTTGTTTTAGAACAGCTGAGAAGGATGAAGAGCACCTTAAGAGGAAAAGCTCTAAAAGCATGAATGACCCAAAGTAGCAAAATGAAAGATGGCAAGGCAAGCCTTGCACTCTGTCTTCTAGCAGGTTCTTCCCAGTTGTTTCAGTCTAGTAGTCAGCTTCATCGTTCTTCATTTAGGAAATAAAGATTACATTTTCCAGCCTTAGCAAATAAAGCTACAGAACTTCGATCTAAACCATAACAACATAAAGAAATGAGCACATGAAGAACACAAAATTCAGCTTCTTCCTTCAGCAAGGGCAAAATTAGGAAGCTCCAGTGTGCTGGGACCAATTCCCATCTTTTACCAGTTCCTGTCTGGTGTTACTGGCAGGGATGCAAAGCAGTGGCGAAGCCGGGTTACCTTCAATTTACTTACCTCCTCGTTACACAGAGAAAGCCTGTGTGAGTTGTAACATTTACCATAAGCCCTGCCATTAGGTTGCTACTATCTAGAAATACAATTTTTGACTGTTTTACATATTTTCGCTCTTATCTGCTCTGAATGCATGTTTCTTCTTACAGGTGTGTTGTCTGTGAAGGCGCTGCAATGGTAATAGCAGTTCACAGCCAAACTACTGTAGTTCCTGCATGTCCAGAAGGCTGGATATCCCTCTGGAAGGGCTTTTCTTTTGTTATGGTAAGAATATGAAGACTTGAATTGCTAATTTATATTTTCTGACTTTCATTGACATTTTCATCTGCTCACAGCCCATTTGTTTCTTAATATTTGTTAAATTCTATCTTCCTTAGCCAGGAAGTAGACAGTAAGTCTAATAACTCTTATTTAATGCCAGAAACGTAGGAACAACTATTCTATCTGTCCTCAAAAATAGGTGGCAGGAGGAAAAGACAACAAGAGAGCCACATACAGTGACAAAAATAACTGCATGCTCTCATTTTCATGCATCATGCTGAGATCTAGAAACAGGTTTGGGGAGTGGAGTTGCTGAACCAGTCCTGAACACAAATACACAGAAATAACTGGCCCACTTTCCTGCCAGGCAGTTCTTTTATAAATCAGATCTTGGGGCTGAACCCCACAGAAAGCTAAAATCAAAACAAATGCAGTCCACTCTCTACGAAAGACTGCCTCGGCAGTTTTGATGCCCTAACCAGGTACGAGTGAGGGAAGTTCATAATGCGCCTGCAAGGTGAGAACCAGGTATGGGAATAAGGGTGTATCTGTACTAGGGGACGTAGCACTTCATCCCTGTTATCCATGCCTGTCATTGGAATGCCAGCAAACTCGGGTAAAAGACAGAATTAAGAAACCCTCTTTTTTGCATGATGCAAAGTCCTTCTAGGTCTAGTGGGAAACTTCTTGTCTCTCCTGGGATTTGATCCTAAGCAATAACAGTAATCTTGGAAAAGAGTCAGAGAATTTTTGCTGCATCAGGTTAAAATCATTTGCTTGTTTCCAGCATCAGCAAATTTAAGTGGTATCTTCTAGCCAATTTCCTACTGTCACAAATTATTTTAGAGCTATTTCTACAGGCATTGACCAATATTGGAGAAGGAAAGTGCCTTCTTTGCTTTTTGTGTTTGGAGAAGCAATCAATGCAGCAAAAAATATGAACACACACACAATAGGGGATTTGGTTATCTGTACTTCAGTTACTGTAGGCCTCAACTGGACAGAAGCCACTTTCCAGTCTTTGTACTGGTTGCAGTTTCATGCCTTTTTATGGAGCAGAAAAAGGCCTTTGCAGGGACTTGAGAAATGCCATACCTCTTGTAGGACTTGTGTGCTTCACTGGAAGTTTGATAAAACTAAGCTGTGTTCACTTCGCTGAGCCCAGGGTATACCAGAGAACGTATGGTAGGTTTTAGAAGGAGATTTGGGGTTTTGCCTGCCGTTTGCTAAAAGCTGATGAACAGGTTCTCATACAAAACGTGTCGGTGGTTACAGTACACAAGTGCCGGCTCAGAAGCTTCTGGCCAAGCATTGGCATCTCCTGGATCTTGCCTGGAAGAATTTCGAGCCATCCCATTCATAGAGTGCCATGGCAGGGGGACGTGCAACTACTACACCAATTCCTACAGCTTCTGGTTGGCATCGTTAAATCCAAGAAGAATGTTCAGGTAAAGTGTACTTCCCTGCATCCATAGGCATCGCGTCCTTGCTGCAAGTGCCCGAGGAGACAGGAAGAGCCTGCATGACAGGGCGGGGGGGCTCCCCTAGTAATTCCCCTCAGTTTAGACATCCTCCTTCGTTAGGTTTAGGGTCATTCTGTAGCACAGAGAGCCAAGGATTTCAGTGGTGTTGTCAGTAATTCCATCTCCAAATTTCATTGTCTCTCCCCGTTGTTGTTTAATGAAAAAAGGAAATGTTTGGGTTTTTTCTTTTAGGAAACCTCTGCCACAGACTCTGAAAGCAGGAGAACTGGAAAATATCATCAGCCGTTGTCAGGTCTGCATGAAGAGAGCAGTCTGAACAGTCTCCACTCTTGATGGAACATGAACCTCTGCTTTTATTGCAAAGAATTGCCTAACTCTGGAGAGCTGTAATTTATTAAAGTCCATCTGGAAAGAAAATGATAAATTGCCAGTGCAGCACTGTGGTGAGGTAGGGCAACAGTTTGACTTCTGTCTTTGGCAAACAACCAAGCACTTTGCTGGAGAAAGCTTGTAGTGGCAGTCTGCGGGGGCTTCTCCTGAACGGTGGCGTTTCTGAGCTGCATCTTCATGACGAAGCTATGGCCTCACCGGATCTTTAACGGAAGATGTTAATGCTGCCTCGTGTCATGTGCTTTTCAAACTGCAAGACAAACTAAATGCTCTAATATCAGCTTACATATCTTCAGTGTTCAAAGTGGATCTAATCTAAGGTGCAAATCTGGCACTTAGGAGAGATAGGGTTCAATAGGAAATCTTTTCAGTGCACTTTTAAATATATAATGACTCATTTAGGGCTGTTTTGTTTCGGTTTTCTTGTCTAATAAACAAGTGTCTCCCCACTTACCTCACCCTTCCCCTGGCTGGCAAACGGGAATAGAGTCTTTTTTGTACCACTGCAGTAAGGAGGGTTCTTGGCTGGCCAGAAAGGGAGCACGCCAGCACCGCGGGGGGTGCGCGAGCTGCGTTCCCCGCAGTGACGACGGCCAGGGGCTGACTAACAGAGTGTTGGGAAGTCTCCCTTCGATTCCATGGCTCGAGACACAGATGGTGGGATCTTTTCAGTTCTTCAGAAGTTGACAGTATTGGGCCTGTGTTATGATCACATGCTCTTGTCTCTACTGACGAACAACCGTGTACTGGATCGTGATTTGGGCTGTAGGTGGAGTTAACCACTGCTGTATGGCTCAAGGGCTCCCATGGCATTATCAGGTTATGGCACACCCATCGATCAGGATGTGACCTCTGTCTATTCTCTTTTTAATAGATAACCAAAACCACAATAGTCACATTTTGGAATATTCCATATTACAGAAATATTTCCCACACATTTCTGCAAATGAAACCATTTATGCCATCCAGTTAAATGCAGGCATCCAAACTTTAAAAGAACCTGGTAAATAAATCTGAGCACTGACTTACACAAAAGAATCTAACTGCAAATCAACAGAAGTACTTGAAAAGCACTTTCATTCTCTCATATAATTTATATAAAATTGTAGCTCTGAATTTTTTTTTTATATTTATAATATTGCACTTGCAAGGCTATTTAAGATTGTAATATTAACATTTAAAATGTTAATATTTTTTAATACTTGCACAATCTACCAGAATTCCAGTATTTAGCATTATAGACAAAGCCTGATTCATCTGACTAGTTCTGTAAATGCATCATTTTAAATGTAGGGTCTAGCAATTCATTGAAATAACCGAGATTTCTCATTAAGATCTTTTTTAAGCCAGTGAAACTTTATATTGTTCCTGTTAAAATGCTTGCATTGTGTTTGTCTGACTGTTTGAATTTTCAGTGTTAACCTAACTAAGAAAAAGTTTCCTCTGTGTTTCACGCCACTATCTTCTGATGGAGCTAACACAAAGATATCATTTACATGAACTGAATGGGGTTTTGAAAACTATTGTTTGCTTAAACAGTCATAGTACTTCTGTTTGCAAGGTGTAATTGTGAATTTGCAGGTTTTTATGAAGAATCCCTATGCAGGTGCACTACTGATAAGGTATTAATGTCAAGTTCATATCTAGTTTTCCATTTGAACCCTGTTTGGGGATGGAGGGTGTTTTCCTTAAAACAATCACATACTAGATTTTTCCGTAAACTCTAAAGTTTGCTTTAAATACTCAGCGATAAAATCCACACCCATTGCTTGTTAGGTTGCTGGGTTTTGGGGGGTTGGGTTTTTTTTCCGTTACGGCTCATTCCAGTCACCCGAAGGCATTGTATACAGCTGAGGACTGTGGACACCCTCACGTAAAACTTGGCAGTAAAATGCAGCATGTGAGTACCTGAGGCTGAGGCCTGCTGGAAACGATCAGCAGAGGATAGGTAATGTGTAAGGAGAGGGGAACGGACTGTGGGTTTGAAGTCCAAAGGTAAGTTACAGAGTTACGTCTCGTTGCAACTGGACGTGACGCCTTGTGCCCAGTTTTGGAGTCCGCTGCTTGCTTACTGCGTGGCCTTCAACAGGTTAGGGAAAGGTTGTCATAAACAGCTTTAGATTTTGAGTGCTCAAACTCAGTCTTTGGTTCAGAAGCATGAAACACAGCTGCAGGGGCACATACGTTCAGCACGCCCAGCATAACACAGGCTGGACACTGAAAATGAAAGGAAAAGGTGAAAACAAGTTGAGCTTAACATGATCTGTGTCTGCAGAGAGAAGTGGTTCCCTACTGCTAATGGTTGTTGTGAGGCTTGGTTAACTCACGTCTGCACCTGCTTTGAGAGCCGTAACTGCAAAGTGCTGAAGAGGGGCAAGGTGTCACCACGGAAAGAATGGAAGCATGAGAAGGCAGAAATAGGGAGCAAACAGGGCGTGGGGGAGGGTGGAAGGAAAAGAAACCTTCTGCTAACAACAGCAAAATAAAAGTATTTTGACTAAATAGAAGACCCATTTCACTTCTTTTTGTTGTTGTTGTTCTTCCCAGTGCTAATGATCTTTTCCCCAAGCATAGGAATGACCAAGAAAGGTGTTACCTGCTTAACAGACAGGAGGTGAGTTCAGCTGCCCCCTCCTGCTCGGGCTCCCCTAGCCCTCTCGCCCTTCTGCACCCAGAGGGCTGGCTACGGCCCGTCTTTCCCCTCAGACATGGCTCCGCAGAGGGTTCTGGCGCGGGGGTTTTGATCGGGAACAACTCGGCCACATTCTGCCTTTCCACTGCGTTTGCTTGTATTTTCTGCCGGATTCATGCGCGTGACGCGCAGGCGCTCTTGACAGAAAGCGTAGGAGAGCAAGGGCTGTGATGACACAGGGGAGAATCTTGGAAGATGAGGAAGGCTGGCTGGTGGCTTGAGTGCTCCCGGAGCCCGAGAGCGCCCTGCCCAGCTTGCACCCTCAGCGCACAGCCCCAGCCCGGCCTTGCCTGAGCTCGGCTGGAGGTAGGTTGTGCCCAGCTCTTCCCTGCTGTGCCCAACTTCTTCACTTGCCTCTGGCCTGGGCTCTGACTTGTCACCTTGCCTTTGCCTGATGGTTGCCGGGCGGTCAGCCGAACCTTTTACTGGGACCAGCCCAGCTCTGTGTTACTGTGCCCAGTTCAATGGGGCTGTGCCCTTGTTGGAGACACCATTGCCCTGTCCAGGCTGGGGTGGTCATTCTCCATGGAAGGAAACCACGCTTGCAGCTTGCTGACAAACACTCACAGCTTGCCTAGGGAAGCACTGTACCTCCACGTTCAAGAAAGGAAAGGACTGGCCACCGAGGAAGCCAAAACCTTATAAAAGCTAGAAAGGAGTAGGACTTGCAGTGCTCTCCCAGAAGACAGTGCCCAGATATGTTCTAAGTGCCCACAGATTGTGCACAGCAGAAAGAAAGGGGCACCCCTAAATTTATTCCCAAGATTCCAGTGTGAAAATAAGGAAGACACATCTGAAAACCAAACTGATAGAACAGTGTTGTATGCAGCACTGAAGGCTGGCCTTGTAAATTGCTGACCAAGAATGTCAGGGATAGCAGCAGAGAGATCTGAAAACTGTTGAAGAAAATTATTTGTGCTAGGACTGCTACACAATGTAAAAATGGAAAGAGCATCCGGAAGGGGAAGAGCCCAGGTACAGCCTGATCTGAGTCTTTCTGGTATTTGACAGAATACCTGAGGCCTGGACAGGCTGACACCGTCATGACCTGCTCGTGGTAATTTATAACATGACACTACACCAGAAATCACCACCAGGCTCATCTGCAGAGTGTCCCAGGGATTAGAAGAACCCAGGTGACTAGTCTGTGGCTACTTTTATTGTGTGATGACTCAATTTATGAACAACAATCAGATATTCAGTGGGATAAAAATGTGCATTATTGATCTCAACATAAAATTATATATGGGGAATAACGGGAGAAGGACCATATTTCTAATGTGCTTCAGGAACCAGGTTTTAGACTTTATATATTTTTTTAAAGGCTAAATGCCTAGTTTGTAAATCTTGGAGCCTGGAGAAGCGATAAAACTGAGGATCCTCCTACAGAACAATGGGCATTGCCTGGTAAGGTGTGCTCAGGCCAAAAATTTGTTTCAAGGAGGCCAAATGTAAGATCGTGTATCTAAAGGTAAATAGTGTATCATTTTCCATGTCATACAACTTTTATTTTTATCTAGTAAGAGGTCGTATTTCAGGCCACTTGCCTCCTGTTGGTATTTATAAAGAACTGAATTAGCAAGCTGTGGGCCTGGGATCAATATATGCTTCAATACTTCTGGCATCGCTCCTCACTTTGACCTCCAAAACATTGTGACCGTGTATCAAAATAGAGGGAAAGCTCAGAGGCTACTTCTCTTTAAAGAAATACCTGCTGTATACAGTAGCATTTTTTGGTTTCTGTGTGGAACTGTAGAACTGCTAGTTACTGATGCCACAAGGCATCTGCTGCGCTCGGGCAGCCTGTGCTGTGGGTGAGAGCCAGTTTCAGGAAAGGTCGCTTCACGGGGCCCTCGTTTTACCGACGGAAGGGGATGTGCTTTGCCGGTCTCAACTGACGTGAAGCTGGGCTCAAGCGGGCCCCCGCCAGCCACATCTGCTGACTGATTTCACGTAACGCTGATGGGGTGGTGATGGATACCCGTTGGCAGCACGGCCTTTGTGGAGTGCCCCAGCCGGCCTGACGCTTAACTACCGGCCGGGTTCTGGCAGCCTGCAGCTGCGTTCGTGTGGCAGGTGCCCATCGCTCAGAGAAGGTGCCCTGCAGCGCCCGGCCCTTTGCCCTCGCACAGGAGGCTGGTAGGCCCGGCGCATCACACCCCCAGCCCGATCTGCCGCCCCCTTCACGCGTCAGATCCTCGCGGTTCCGTATGCCAACGGCACGTTTCTCCACCGGGGCACGGATGTGCGCAGGGGGTGTGCGGGCTGCCCGCGGGGCTCTGCTGCTGCCGAGG
>NW_010232355.1:4013-12349 GCF_000690775.1 Eurypyga helias | reverse complement strand
CCCGTGGTCAAAAAAGCCAAGATTTGGCTTACATACCTGAGTAATTCAGAAAGAAAAAGCATATTGTGGTTGAATTGTCTTCTCTTTGGTTACAAAAGAATGAAAAATAAACCTTCAAACCCCCAGACAATGTCTCTTCTGTAAGTCAGATGTTGTCCTGAAATGTTTAGCAGCACATGGATGAAAATCTGGAAACTTCTTGAAAATACTTGGTCCATTGCAGGGTTAGAAATACTGCCAGAAGCCCTGAATATTACTTCCTTGTTGTGTTATTGTGGGAGCTGTCAGTTACTCACCTTTCCAGCAGTTTCCCATCCTCACAGGCTGAAAGGGGAACTGCATTAAATAGCTTACTGCTGTCTCTCTAAAAATCCCATGTTAGCCAGATTCTCTCTGGGTAATCTTACATTCAACGAAAAGGCTGGGGATTAGGAACCATCCTGCATCTGCTTCCTGTTATGCATGTACTGAGGTGCTGAGGGATGAAGGAGCTTTGTCACACACAGGCAAAGGCTAAACTGGGCATTGGACAAGTCAGTCTGTAAAGACCTGAGTCATAAACTTTTCTTACAGCTTTCCCAAAAGACCAGGAAACAGCTGTCAACAGCTGAGAACAAAATTCCTCAGTCTTTAACCCATCCCCAATTATTTGCCTTATCATCTATCTTCATCCTTGTCAATCCCCACTTGGGCCTCACCCTTCCATTGTCAGCTATTTCTGACTCAGTCCCATTGTTCTAAGTACTGCAGATCCTCTGTCCAACCAGTTCTTCCAGCAACAAGATTTTCTAGTGTCTTTGTTCATCCACCTTTAATATCCTCTTGTCAGTTCCTAACTTTCTAAACCAAACTCCAGTTACCAGCTTTTCTTTTCTTGTTAATCTATCCCACTTCTCCCTCCATTTCCCAGATGCCCCTTTTTTGCTTAGGTAGTCTCCGCTTAAGTGCCCCCAACAACACAAAACCATAACTAGTTTTCTTCCCTAACACCACCTCCCCTACAGGTATTCCTAAACTCTGCTGCATATACTCCATTTATACAAAATTTTGGAAAATTTTCACAACCGGTTCCAGGTAGTACCAACTGAGCAGATGCACATGGCAGGTTTTGAAAGCTGCACAGTGTGGCCAGACACGGGTAGACATTGGCAACACAGAGAAAATCCCTTAGTTGAGTAACACATCCCTGCTTCAAAGCACAGGCTTGAGACGATTTCAAAACAAAGCTTACCTGAGTTGTTTTAGCAGAGGCTGACACCATATTCCCCTCCCCAAGCCCCCTCATCTCCATGTCAAAAAAAAAGCCCATATTTCTGCAATTTCAGACAATCTTCAATGCCATGCAGAATCTTTTTTTAAAATTTCATTTCCAGTAACTGAAGAGTTGCAAAACTCTATGCACTGGGATATGTAGCAAGAAGGTGAAGAGTGACAGGCTTCTAAGTAGCATCCTTGAACAGTAACTGCTACTCCAGGCTGCTTAATCTTACAGGATAGGAAAAACTGAACACCCCTGCTGATATTTCTAAGTTTTTACACTATCATGCAATATCACACAAACACATGCCAGCCACTTCCACTCCACTTCCACGCCAAACACTTTGGCAGATCTGTTTAGTGTGTTTGTTCCTAAAATCTGGGCTGTGAGTTTGTGAGGTCAGGGACTGGTCCATGGAACCATAGAGTCTTTACTATGTTTAAATTAAAAAAAAAAAAAAAAAGTGCAAGCTTGAAGATAAATATAACCTTATAAGAAATGAGGAAGGTTGATACCTTTTCATGATCTAAAGAAGTATTTACTGGTTGGCTCGTTTACTGCCCAGCTTCTATTCTTGGTAAATGCATTTTGTTTTGCAGTATGTTTTTCTGATTTTTTTGCTGTATTTAACTTATTTGCGCTTCCCACTAACTGTAAACACTAGATGCAATTTCATGTCAAATGTAGTTTTGATTGATCCAAGATGATCAATCATTTATGGGTTGGTAAGTGTTCTTTCACTTTTATTTTATTTAAGGATGAGTTTATCACTCTGACACAGACAAAGCAGTTCAGGACAGAGAGGTAAAGAATGAATTTGAACTGTTTTAAAGGCCACCATTCCGCCATCCTCCCTGTCTCCCAGGCAGGGTGGGCAGAAAGCAGCTTGAGGGATCAGCACCTGCCCACAGAGGTGGATGAAGAGGGCAGTGGTGGAGCTCCTTTGGCAGCAGGCATCTTCTTGAAACTCTGCTCTAGGCCACCTCAGCTCAGTAAAGATCCCATCTCCTGGTTGCAGAGCAGTGATTTTGCCTTATCTCACTTCTCTGCTTCCCAGTCATTTGTGAACTTGCCAGCTCGCATCAGCTACACTAATCAATGATCATTTTCCATAGCTATTACATCAAACCCCACACTCTAAGATTTCAGGATTGTTATTGTTGAAAACTGTGAATCAGCTCTTTCAGCCAATCTGTTAACCTTTCAAATTACAATATAAATTAAAAACGTTTCTTTGGTTTTGAAGCAACCAGCCACTGCAACCAGCCACTGCCAAGGCTGAACTCTGTTGATCTCTGAGTACTCGGTCTCCCTGTGCAGATGATAGGAAGAATCAGGAATCGAAGACTGGTGCTCTCAGAAACTGCCAAGCAGGAAGGTTCTGTAAGGTATTGTGCAGAAATGCCAAGGGAAGCAGATCTGCAGTGATTATCTTAACAACAAGCTCTGTTATCCAATTATCCTTCAGCCCAAAAGGGAATTAATTCCTCAAATTTCTAAGGTTTCTCTCACAGGCAGAACAAAACATGAATTATATCTGTCTGGACGCCCACACAATGAGCCACATTGCCCCAGTCTCATGACCATTAAGTTGCCAATTAAATGAAACAAATGAAAATATTTTTATGTGGTTACAGTGACCCTCCTCAGACAGGATATGAGATGCAGCTGGCTAACTCCACATGAGTCCCAAAGAGCAAATCCAGGGCAGATGTCCCACATCAGACTGTTCCCCATCAGTAGGGGTCTAACAGGACTGAAGACATGATCAGCCTCTGTCCTCAGCCCGGCATTGCTCATGGGTTTGGACACTTTGCTGGGCTTGCACAACTGCGTCTGCTAGTGTCCTGCTAACCTGGATCCCCCTTTTGGCCTTCTTGTCAACCTGATGCCTAATGAAGGGTCCAACAAGGCGGAGCTGAGTGAATCCAACTCTTTCTAGTTCTTTTCCAGCCATGTTCCATGTGAACTACAAATTCTTCTGCTGCTGTCTTCCCACATCAGACAGGAGAAGATATTTCAACTAGTATTCTGCATCCCCTGCTGCAGTTCGGCAAACTGAGTCCCAGAAAAAGGTGAACAAGGGTGGGAAAGGAAGATGTGTCGGTTCTGTCCATGGAATGAAGCTTCTGCAGAGGAGGACTAAGAGTGAGGAGGTTTTCAGAAAAGTAAATGGAAATATCCCCAGGGAGCACTTCACAGCCAAACCATCCTTTTCTAAAACTGAGTTTGCATCTTCCCGAGGGATGCTTTCTCTACACTAGCTTTTGTGCTAGCAATGGCTTCCAAACACACATTTTGAGGCATCAGAATAAACTCTTTTAATGGCTGTAGCAGAGTGATTGTTTAATGGAGTCTCTTTAGAGACTCAAGAGAGCAGGTAGCTGCTGCATGCTAAAAGCAGTTTACAGATGCTGGGGATAAACAGAAGTATGAGTCCCAGGGAAAAGACTCAAAAAGAAACCTGTCACAGACTCAAGGGTATTGTTGTCACTTTGTCTTACTATTTTCAGGTGAAAGATATTTCCTCTCTTGGCAATGGGAGTCTCAGAAACAGAAGTGGTCATGTTGGTGATGCTCTGCTATCTGTAGAGACCTATTTACAGATTTTATGTCAAATGAATCTGCAGTGGCAAGTCAGAATTTCAGATGCTGGCAGGCAGAGTCTGTAAACATCTTGTCTAATATCTCAGAGCAGAAATTCTGTTCTCAAGAGGGGCAAACATGACCCATTAAAGGATCTTGCCTCATGCAACCCTTCGAAGATACCTATTTCTTTCTGGAATGTTTTCTCATTAGGAACTCAGTTCTGAGTCAAGGAAGGGTTCCTTGATTCTCCACAAGGATCAGTAAATGTTTACTGTCTCTCACCAGAATGGTATAAGTTGTTTTATCCCTATTTATTCCCTGTTGTTCTCTGTTACATGGAGGAGGTAGAGGTGCACTGATTTCTTTGGAGTTCTTTAAATGTTTCCCAAAACTCCATGAAAACTACTGAACAGGAGCGTCAGCCCTGTATACTGAAATATCACAGTTTAGTGATGCATAAAGACATATATACACAAAGGACATTTCCATTTCTGTTCCCAAACCCACCTTTTTACTCTGCCTATTTAATGATAATGAGTTACCATTCAAGATAGCTGGAGCAGGAAGCTTGGAAAATTCAGGATCTAACTGCATTCTACATACAAACTGTGTGAAAAAAAACAAAACAAAACAAACACGAACACTCATAAAAACTTAAGCCCAAGGATGTTTTATAATATTTCATTCTGTTTTATCTCAGAAAACATTCTGTAAATATAAAACTGAGCTGATATCTCCCAATGGCTTTCTAGTTATCTGCCCAGCCATGGAGTTACCCTAGCATTGCTCTGCCCAGATGAAAATATACTCTGCAGCCACCTGTTTGTGCTTTGTTAAGCCTGCTATGTTTAAAGAAGAATCACAGTACCCAGAGTTAGAAAATGAAAGACATAGTTATCTCCTTCCCTGTGGTCTGTTTTGTTACCCTTTTCCAGGGGGATTTGGCTAATTTGACCTTGATAGCTCAGTGTCTAATGAATGAATCATGGCATATTGCCACTACAAACCAGTATGGTGAATGAGGAGTCCCAAAAGCCAGGAGAGAAGAGTCTTTTTCCTAAGACACAGAAATGAGCCCTAAATGTGAATGTGTTGCTTATAACTCTTGCAAGCTGCCACACAGGAAGTAGGAGAAGAGGAAGATCTTCACACAGCCCCATCTCACTTTTTTCCAGGTACTCTTGCTTTGTGCAGCAAAGTCACATCTGCTCTTTGCTATAGAAGAGACAGGTGAAATTGCTTCCAATGACTCAGTGCTGCTGAGCACCCTTCATAGGTAATGTGTTGAGACCCCCCAGCTCCTCTCTTTCTCCTCTCTTTCTCCTCTCCTCTCCTCTCCTCTCCTCTCCTCTCCTCTCCTCTCCACTCCTCTCCTCTCCTCTCCTCTCAAAAAAGGCTTAACTTTTCAAGGTAACAGACAGCAGTTTAAAACAAGCATAGTCAGAAGGTGAATAAAATATTGGATTATTTATTTATTCTTTGGGTTTGTCAAACTGGAAGACTGCATCATTGAGCTTCAGCATATCACCAGGATTTTTATTCATTTCTATGCAAGCTTCTCTGTGGTGAAGCTATGAATACTGTATAAAAATTTACAGCACCTTTGAAAATAATTTCAACGGGATATTTCATCCTTGTTCAGGTTCCATTCCAGAGTTTAGTAAAAATGCTGGCTTTTAAACATGAAGGAGAAATACCTGCCTTTCTGGAAACAGCCTTGTTTTACCCCAGAGGATAATGTTAGGAGAAATAAAAAACTTGTTTAAGCTACCAAAGATCTTTCTTATCCTTTCAAATTCTGCAAACAGAAGAGGGTTTTTTTGTTGTTGTTACTCCTTTGGAGAAAGAAGGGCACACAGAAAATGGAGAGTAAACATCCAGCTTCTCTATACTTGGAGATTAAAATGAACTCTTCAATCCTTTTATGAAAGAGTTCTGACTCCACATTTAAAGGAAATCAGCCTTGTTCCCTACCAATTACCCTGAGAGCAACAGTGACATTTTTATTCTAGCATTTACAGTCATCCATTGCCATGTTATGCATACAGCATGGGGCTAGATTTGCACATTATCGAACAGTACAACTGAAAGTAGGGCATCTGCCATGCAGACACATCTGTCTCTGCTTTCAGACATTCAGATACTGTCTTTTCTTATGGGGTCCCGAGTGGGATAGGGGACTGTTCTTTAATGGTTACTGTCCAAATGCTCGGAGTCCAACATGAATGTATACAGTTTTTGGACCAAATATCAGTACTTACACATCCTGTACCCTGAAGAAAGCCATAGCAGTCATACATGGGGTCTGATTGGTTTTATAAGAACTACTCACCAAATAGTGTTGCTGTCAACAAGCCCGAACTTCAGCAATATTGTTCAAGAGGTTTCCTCACCTCTTCATCTCTATGATTCATGAAATGGCAATATCAGTAAGATGTCTAATCATTAACCCAGTTCCCATATTGGTTTCTTCCCCATCCCTGTCCCATTGCCTTTCTTGTCTGTAGGAGGTCAGAGTGGGTTTTTCACTCTCTCTTATTGACTTTTATTCTGTATTTCCTATCAAGAAGGATCTTAGTGGTTTTATGTCTCCATATTAACATCCCTTAGTGCAACAAATGCTGCCTCTCCGCAGCCCCTGCTTACTGCATGGAAAACATCAGTGACCAACACTTCCATGTCATTGTGTTGCAGGATGGTGTTGTGTGATCATCTCAGTGCAAGCTGTGCACTACAGCCCTCTATGCCCTACTGAACACTGTCACAAATATTCAGGGCAGAATCTTGCCACTCTTAAGACTCTGAAAAAATGTGTTGAACCAGACACATTTTTTTCTTTTTTTAAGCATGAACTAATTGCAGACAAAAATAATGCATATTTCATGCCCTTCTTTCTAAAACAGGCACTATGTCACCTATTTTTAAAGACAGCTCTCATCAAATTCCAAGTGCAAGGTCCTGCACCTGGGTTGGGGCAATCCCAAATACAAGTACAGGCTGGGTGGAGAATAGATCAAGAGCAGCCCTGAGAAGAAGGACTTGGGGGTACTGGTGGATGAAAAGCTGAACATGAGCCGGCAGTGTGCGCTGGCAGCCCAGAAAGCCAACCGTATCCTGGGCTGTATCCAGAGAAGTGTGGCCAGCAGGTCGAGGGAGGGGATTCTGCCCCTGTACTCTGCTCTGGTGAGACCCCACCTGGAGTGCTGCGTCCAGCTGTGGAGTCCTCAACATCAGAAGGATATAGACCGGTTGGAGCGAGTCCAGAGGAGGCCACGAAGATGCTCAGAGGGCTGGAGCACCTCTGCTGTGGGGACAGGCTGAGAGAGTTGGGCTTGTTCAGCCTGGAGAAGAGAAGGCTCCGGGGAGACCTTATAGCCCCTTCCAGTGCCTGAAGGGGCCTCCAAGGAAGCTGGGGGGGACTTTTTATAAGAGTCTGAAGTGACACGACAAGGGGTAATGGGTTTAAATTGAAAACAGGGAGGTGTAGATTAGATATCAGGAAGAAGTTCTTCTCGTAGAGGGTGGGGAGGCACCAACCATCTGGTCCAACGTGGTTTTTTTTTAGATTCACAGAATGACAAAGCGGCTGAGGTGGCAAGGGACCTCTGGCAATCATCTAGCCCAAGCCATTGCTCAAACATGGTCACCTACTGCAGGTTGCTCTGTCCCATGCTCTGTCAGCTTTCAAATGTCTCCAAAGAGTGAGTCCCAACTTAATTTATAGTAGGCGACAGGACTCCCCACAGGGAGATTCCTCTAAGTGGGAGATGCATCCCACTGCAAGACTAAGAAGAGAAGGTTCTGTGGCTTGTCAAAAAAAAAACTTAGAAAGCTGAGGAGACAAAGCCTGAGGTCTTTGCTTTCTGACCCAGGCTTTCAGTTTTTGAAAGTTTTTCACTGTATTTGCTATATAAAAGGGCAAGCAAAACTAATTACACACATTGTGACTGACAACTACTTGGCTAATGAGAAGGTCTACTGGTTCTTGTGCCCACGAAGAACTTTAGTTAGACTATTGAACAAGAATGACGGATTTTGTTTGTTTCTGAAGGTGAAAAGTACATAGCTTCATATAGGGTACAAAGGGAGGAAGAGAGAGGAAAATAAATGAATAATTATGGATGGTGTTTTGAAAGTAAGCGACACTCTCAGAGTTAATCTCCAGTCATCCAGTGAGGGAGAAACATCTTTCCAGCTGTATCAAGAGTTGTGCATTCCGCCACCCCACTCTGCCATGCACTCTCTCTGAGATGACCTCTATCACACCTCTGCCCTCCCACTCTTCCAATCTCATTTAAAAGCTGTTTAGCCATGCTTCTGCCTAGTTACTCCAGTCTGTTTCCATTATCGGTAACTACACTCCTTTTGCTGCACTCTGAGCTGCTTGCCTGGAAGGCAGGCTAAAGAAATAGGTAGCGCTGCTAGGGTCACCAACCACTTCTCATCATAATTAGACAATTTATTAAATGAATGCTGATGAATCCATCTA
>NW_010232355.1:0-3968 GCF_000690775.1 Eurypyga helias | reverse complement strand
TTCCCTCAACACAGTGATAATAAATGGAATTTATATCAGGCATGTTATAGAATCAAATTTCCCCAGGCTGCTCCAAGTGTTATAGTCAGTGAAAGTGATATTTGTTCTTGGACTTTTCCATATTGTTCCTGATTTCAACCTATTGGAAATAAATACCCATCAAATTCTCTATTCTTTTTTTGTTGTTGTATATTGATTGCTATTCTGTTATTCGACATTCTTTATTATGCACTTATTAGCACTATGTATGTGCTAGCACAGGCTGAAAGCATCTTCCCCTTGTCTGATTCTTTGTGGGGTTGACAGACATCCCCACATTATCTAATATTTTACTCTTCATCTGGAGCAATGCAAATTCTTAAACCAAGATGTGCTTTGCTTCTGAATTTGGTGACTATTAGCCTTATGAAAGTTATTCAGAAATTTTGGCAATCTGCTGCTCTTACTGGTTTTATCTTGACTTGGCATATGAGTTAGGAGTTGAAATAACTTTGTCATGAAGGCAGTTTCCTGATCACAGTGACTGCCATTGTTAGTGTGCAGGGACAGCATATGTAAGAGAAACCTTGTTGGAAGTTTCTAACATAATATGTGTTCACCTATTTTTCCAGTCAGAAGACTCCCGCTCATCACAATGTCTTCCAGTCTAGAGCACGAATGAACAAAAGACCACGCAAAAATGAAAAAGACAACGTCCAATAAAGAATGTCCTGAGGGCTAGCTGCAGCTGTACTACTGACCAGAGTTAATTGCAAGTGACATGCTGCAGCATGCTTAGAAAGAAAACTAACATAACCTTTGATAACTGAGAAAACTGAAGCTCACTGAAAATTGTTTCCAAGAATTACTTTTATATATATTGCATCACTAATTTAAGACTATTTGCAATTAATTATCAATGGTTAGATCCTACTGTGTTTGTTTGCCTAGTACCACTGATAATTGTACTTGAATGGGGCAGCTGGAAGGTGAGACTGCTTTACATCTGCTCCAACTTCAACATCTAAATTAGACATCTTAGTCAAAAAGGTTACTCTAGGAGAAAGGTAACTACAAGACTGAGCAAGTTAATAAACATATGATGAATTGTTCTGTAGAATTGCTTGTTCCTGTCCATGACCTGTGACGGTAGTGTTGAAGCTGCGTCAACACCAATAAACTGAATTGGGCTAGAACATGCGCTTGAGCACTGACCTTCTACCATCCACATGGCTTAATTATTATTACACTACCTGAAATGTTCTTTTCATGTTGATGGAAAGGACAGAGACTTGTGGGAAGTGGAAAGGAATAGGGAGAGAAAACATGAGATATGACAATAAAACAATGGATAATTTTATTAAATATTTAAGAAGCTACAAGGTTTTCTTTTCTCTGAAGGCCTCAAACACTTCTATAGAAAAAAAAATAATATAATAAACAAAGAGGCATTAGAAACATTATCAATGTCCCAGTATCTGCAGATGTTTACAGTGAAGAGTCAGGAGATTTTATTTGCAGGTTTATTGATAGCTTTTCCGGGTTGATGGAAAAGGTAATCTATGATTTCAGTGGATGTGGCTCAAAGGTTACATGACATCTATGAGTTAGTTACATTTGAACACTTTTCCTAGCTCTTATTGCCCTGAAACGGTCATTAGTGCTGTTCTGAAAGTCTTGATTAGACTGGAAGAAACTAGGATGTCTTCAGATACAAAGGAAATGCATTGGAGTTTTGTCTTTCGAAAATAATCTGAAAAGTTGTATCTTTCATCTTAACAGGCTGCCCAGGGAAGTGGTGGAGTCACCATCCCTGGACATGTTCGAGGAATGTGTAGATGTGGTGCTTGAGGACATGGTCTAGTGGGTATGGCAGTGTTGGGTTGATGTTGGACTAGACGATCTAATAGGTCTTTTCCAACCCTACTGATTCTGTGACCTTTTGACTTTTAAAGAGTAGAAATGACTCTTATTTTCCTGAGTTCCTATATGTGGTTTAGTGTCCTGCCTATTACATCTCTGCTGTTTTGCAAAAATAATTTCCAGTAACAGTTGGACCCAAGATCTAATTAGAGTTGGCTCCTTCAGAGATGTCTTGCCCTCTTCTCCTAAGGCTGCCAATCTATGTTACCCACTTGCCAGTGTCACCTGCCAGAGAACCAGCAAGCATGTTGAGGGAAAAAACAGAAATCAATTTATCTCTTCTTTAAGCAGTTATCTGAAAAGATGAAGGAGATAACCTATGTCCTAGAAATGCGAGTTCCTCTCTATGAACTGTGCAAAAAGCTTACAGTGTTGTCATATGTGCCAGCATCTCCACTGCAGGCACTGAAAGATAGATGACCCAAATCCCAGAATGACTGATTTGTGGTTCTGCTCTAGCTAGCTGTGAACAGATCTCCAGACATTTCTCCTTGAAATGCTCTTTTTATGCCAAGGTCAGGATATTTACTGTATTCTGACGATACTCTAAATTAATTTTACTTCTGTTAAAGTGGTGTATACAAAGACAACATAGAAGCTCATTTTTTGTTGCTGGGTGTCTCCAAGCTACACTGATTTAGTTTTTTTTGCCTCTCTTTGAGGGTGCCTGTGAAGTCTTGGAGCTCTCTACATCTGACACTAATTCTAGCACCTGAGACAGGTGTGTCCTGTGTGACCTGCTCTAGGTGATCCTGCTCTGGCAGGGGAGTTGGACTAGATCATCTCTAGAGGTCCCTTCCAACCCATTCCACTCTGTGAATCTGTGAACCTGTGACATTCCTGACTTGGAGTCAAATATGATGATGTTTATAATTTGTCACTGTCTTCCTGAAGATGGATTCTCATAAATATTTGCTGGTAGTCTTGGAAGTCATCAGATATATACAACTAGGACAAAAGGAGAGGAGAAATCAGGCTTGTGTCTCCTAGTATTACCATCTTAATTTAAAATAAAACAAACTATAAAGAAGGGATGGATCAGATTCCAAGTACTTCTGAACAAGAATTGTGTTCTTTTACCATTACTGTGAGATTGAATTATTGTTATAAAATATACGGTCCTTTTGTTGTGGTAGGCAGACAGGATCTAATGGGGGATCAAGGACTGTGCTTCACACTGTCAAAGTATGTAAAGAAAATGGTTCACAAAGACTAGGCTGTGTGTCACTTAACATACTTCAGGCATAATTGCGTTGAATTATAAGAGAGGATCATAGCATTTTAAATAATTTAATACTGTGACTCATGACATTTGTAAAGTGTGTTCAGAAAGGTATTATCCCCCCTTTGGTTAGCTGGCCAACCAGTCTTGCTGCACCTGTATGCTACTTCTCATGGTGACCTTTGAAAAACTGCAATGAGTGCTGTAATTGGAGATGATCAGTTGGCGGAGGGCAAGAGAAGTACTGATGATGTGCTACAGGGTTTAAGGCCAAACAGAGTAACCAGTTTCTTCAAAAAGTGAAAAGAAAGAAAATATGAGCATCCATAAGCCAATTAATAAAGAATTTAATTGATAGATACAGAGAGAAAACGACCTAAATACTTGGCATTAGCCATTAAGCAGTACCACACAAAACTTCCATCAATATTTTTTTCAGCTAACTACTCTCCTTGGTGATGGAAACATAGTGACAATTTCCTTTACATTTGAAAGGTCAATAATAGGTAACGAGGGTCAAATTCCACAGTGCTTTGTAACTGTATTTGCCATTATCTATTTTGCCTGCAATATGGGTAAATTCTGCATAAATTTCTTTCATTATATATATATATATATAGTTTTGGTAACAGTAATACAGTGGGACATATAGAATTAATTGTGTCTTTTTAGAGCTACTGTTTTAACAAACATCTAGGTGTCTATTGGAATTGACAGAAAGTAAAGGCCATTTGTCTACTCAGTGCTGTAGTGCAGGTTATAAACAAATCCTTTTGTACTGGGGTTTGTAGACTGAGTTTCAGAGAAACCTTGCATTGGGTTTCTGTGCTGGGTTCAGCCAGGA
>NW_010232354.1:349-25505 GCF_000690775.1 Eurypyga helias | reverse complement strand
CTATGATTCTATGATTCTATGTAACGGATTTATTTGGTACCTGGAAAGCCACAGCAGGGTTGGCATGGGCACTGGTGCAAGGACTCCCTGTCCTGCCAGCTGCAATGCTACTTGCCTCACTGTCTCCCATCTCCGTGGCTCCACAGCCATAGTCTCCCTGCAGCTGCCCACATACCCCATAGTACCGAAACCACAAGAAGAGATACAAACACAGTAAATGAGATGTGTGTGTGATGATGTGACCCGATCCCTGTCGTATAGTTCACATTAGTGCCAGACTATTCTGACAGGTAAGTTCAGATTCTCATTTGCATCACTGTAGCTTAAGAGTAAAATAAGATAATACTCTGTCATCTCTGCATATGAAGTGTCTGGGAGACCTGATTAGGTAACACATGAAAAACACATTTTCTTTTTGAACCACAACAGCTTGATAAAAGACCTTGAAGGTGATTTTTCAAGGTTCACACAACTTCTGTTGTTTCTGAGAGCCCGGAGTGCCTTCCAATGATCAAAGTACCTTCTGAGATAAATAACATATTTTTTAATTATATTGCAAAATATAATATGCAAAAAATAATTTCCATTAACTGGAATGATGCTGTTCAGCCTCAAGTTTTCCTAGTACTGAAAATCACAGAAGAAATGGACAAAGCCATTTAAAGCATCTAATTTCCTCCTTACTGATACAGGAAAATTTCTTTTGTATTTTCCACTGATTGTGATTCAGGCTTTCTGGCTGTTAGCCAGACACAATACTCTGTGCTTTTGATTTGCATATATGTGCCTACAAGTTAGACAGATAACTTCAATCAAAATTTAATACAACAGATTATATGCAAAACCAGTGGAAAGATAACACATTTCCCATATAGCATTATGTGTGTTAGTCCAGCAAATTAACAGAGAGAAGTACAAATAGGGTTCAAGAGGAGCCTGCTTTTCATTTTCTTTTCCAACAGTATGTGTAATGCAGTACATTAGGTAAAAGAGCATTTAAAGGAGGCAGAGGAATAGTTCTACCAGATATGTGTGGGCACAAGAACAAAAAGTGGTTTCAGCTGTAAAAATCTGAAAACACTTCCATGTTCTTCCCAGTGAACTGAAGAATTACAAACACACTTTCTGTGGGCTTTCTCTGTGCGATACTCTCAGAATTTATTCCTTGGCATAGAGGGTGCTGGGCATCAGACAGTACAGTAGTTGATATCAACGGTTTCTTTCTGGAGTAAAGTGGGTGAGGCCGCGCCAGAACATCAGCCTGTTACTGCTTGGTGGAGCAGATGTGGAAAGAGGCAAGGTTTCCAAAAGCAATCATAAGCAGTCAATTCCAGGATGGTCTGCAAGATCTCAAAGAAAATAATTTTTGCAGGTTTAGCTTCAAATTTATTATGCTGCAACGTACTGGTGGCAAGATGTCCCAGAACATACACGTAGACGTGTTCCTCCATTGACCTCGGCCCAAGGCCAGTGGTTAGGCTCCGTTTAGGGAAAGCAAAATTGCACTTACCAAGAGTGTTTCCTGCATAAAGCAATTCAAACATGTTTTCTCACGTGGCATTAACAACAACAAGGCACCAGAAATCACTTTATGTGTGGAAACCAGTGAGAAAGTGATCACTTATCGATGAGAGAGAGGAGTTGATTAAAAAAGGAAGAAACCACAGAATGGTATGAAACCCCAACTGCACAACGGCTTCCAGAGGATCAGAATACACACTGAGACTTTGCTTGCCTACGCAGCTTGGCAGGACCTCTGGATAGTACAACATGCATGCTACGAGTTCCAAACATCAGAAAAGCATGAGAGGTGAATGGCAACTTTTTGTTTTCATAAATAAATCGTATTTCTCTTGCACTAAGAGCACAGTCTTTTCCAATTAGTCTTGCTTGCAACAATGCCAATGCATCATTTAATCCCCAGCTACCTTTTCTGTTTAACTGAGGTGCTGCAGAAATTGTTTTTATGCTTCTTCATGTGTGATGAGCACAGGCAAGCACGATGAGCAGGTGTGCAATGTGCACTGATACAGATCCCAGATGCCATCTCCCCCGAACAAAAGGGGACATGGTGGAAAGGTTGCTCAGAAACAGTACTTTCATCTACACTAGCAAACCAAACAGCCTCTGGGCACAGGCCTAAGCCCTGTCCTGCAACTGTCCATATTGTTAAATTGTTCACAGTCCCTGCAGAGTTTTGGCTCAGGCTAACTACAACTCTCCAAGGCGCTGCCAAGGCATGGTTCAGCAATTAACACTGGTCAGGGATCATCCCCAGTAGGAAGCTTGCACATGGCTGCTCTGTCTCAGAGTTAACTAGAAGGCTTTTTGTACCAGCTGACCTCAGGGCAAGAAAGCCACCTTAGGTCTGCATCCTGGACCTGTGCCAAGAGGATGGAAATGTTAGATCCTGGCTTCCCTGCATGCCTGGGGTCTCCGAAAACAAACCTGAAGTTGCTCCTCAGTCTTTTCAAGGTCTGTCAGCAGACCCCTTCTGTAGGAAGAGAAACACGATGTCCAAACTACACAAACTACCACTGTTTTCAGCAGAAAATGAGCAATACAAGGAGTGCTCTTCACATTGCACCGAGGTGTGTAATGCTGAAGATACCAAGGGTCATAATTACTACCAAATCATTCTGACACATGAATGGCAATGACTATATCCAGTTAAAGACTGCAGATTGCGTGTTACCACAGCAACGACGGAATTCCAAAAGAAGTATGTGTTTGTAACTTAGCCAGATCAGATCTAACACATTTCATTTTTCAACTCAGTCTGAGATTCTAAAGCCAGGAGGATAGCTTTAAATCTCCCAACACTGTTAGAAAATGTTGAAAATGACAGTAAGGGAAGGTTTATGGTAATTTCACATCAGGAAGAACTTTTGTTTTGAAATATCTCAAAATAACTGTATCATTTTTCTTAAGATGAAGGTCTTAAATCTTATCAGGAGAGTTTTAGAAGCAATGAATGTGTAGAGATGACCCAAGGACATAGAGGTGCTCTCCACTCTGAATCCAAGAAGTTCCCAACAGATGCTAGTTGGTGTGAGTCAGTGTAGTTTCATTGAGATTACTAATTTTTTCTCAATTAAAATTTTGATTATGTCTTATTACGCAAAGTACCTGAACTTCAGAGTCTTAAATGAAAAATGAAAAGCTAACACTAGAGATGCATATAAGCTCAGTAAATACATGCAGGAAAAAAAGCAAGTTAAAGAAAAGGAAATGGCTCAAGAAGAAATTCTAGGTGTTACAGACAGAAGCCAAAACCAAAAAAATCATTAACTGATTGTGTTCTGTCACTGATGAAGAGGTTATAGCTGTAATGCTCCTTGGCAGGGCCCACAATAACATATGAAAGGCACAAGGTACAGTTAACATAAATACTCGGACATATGTTGCCCATGTAATCAGAGTATTTTCTACTGAATGTCCCCCATAAAAGAAAACCAACATGAAAAAAAGTATTTCTTACCTTTCTAACTGTTAACTGATAAGTCCATGCTGGACCCAGCAGTCTTCCCAGCTCTCTGGGTACTCACCACTGTGGTGAGAGCACAAACAACAGCTTTCAATTTATGTTATTTTAAGTCAAATTGACTTTCCCATTTGTGTTGTTTTCTCTTTATTCTGCAATCAGCTTACAGAACCAAACAAACAGAAACAACCACCAGGAATAGCTCTTGTTTTAGTGACTGAGGACATGGTCAGAAGCTCACATAAAATGCTGGTAAAGTGTGGAAGAGACGTGCGGACGAGGTGCTTAGGCACATGGTTTAGTGGCAGTATTAGCAACGTTAGGCTAACGGTTGGACCTGATGATCTTAAAGGTCTTTTCCAGCCTAAAAAATACTACGATTTTCTGATTCTAAGACAACAGGAAGTATTGATACAGTGTAATTGCCTGCAGGAATCATGAAGGGATGGGATACAAAAGACGTGTTTGGAAAGAACAGATGTCGAGGTTGTATCCACTTCTACAGATGAACTACACTGCCAAGGGTGAGCATCGGGGTCAGGTGCTGGGGAGAAAGCTGGCCAAGAACCAATACAGAAAGCTCTCCCAGCTGGAATATGTGACACACAGCTGCCAAGCAGACTGAAAGAAAGGCAGCTTCTTGGTAAAAATCTTGCAAAATACCATGTAAAGTCCCACAATGTCCTGATGCCAACCCCCAGAGCTCCCCATGCACAGACTAACAGCAAACCCAAGAAGGGGGCATGTGCTTGAACCATAATTTAGAAACGAAGATCATTAGGTATCTATTTAGCAGGAGAACTGGTGGAAAGTTAAGTGGCCAAAAGGAACGCAGCATCCCCTCAGCATCGCTAATACAGGACGCTTGCATGGGGTGACAAGATTAGACTAGGGCCAAGCAAAGGGCCATGTCTCCTCCTCTTCCAGCACCATTCTCTATTCACAGAGCAGTTAGATGAAATGCTTAATGTAATGAACTACTGAATCCTGCGACAAAGCAGAGCTCCTAGTGTGAAAAAGTGGTACTGCTGTATGACACAAGACAAAACAGCACACTTGTAGGAGAGGAACAGAACCTACATGCTGGAGGAGAATGAATAACATGAGGAAGATCAAAACAAGGCTGACGTCCTGTATCAGCTGTCCTGAAGTCCGAGGTAGCGAGCTTGCTGCGCACCCTCCTCACCTCCTTAAGGATCTCAAACTCCACCATCTCATGGTCGCTGCAGCCACGGCTGCCCTTGAGCTTCACATTCCCCCCCAGCCCCTCCCTGTTGGTGAGAGCAAGATCCAGCCCGGCTCCCCTCCTCATCAGCTCCTCTATCACTTGGAGGATACATGCATGTATATCTCAAACCCCTCTCTAGCATTCCATACAAAATTGACCCCAAGGTAATTCTGTTTTCTAGGGGGCAGAAAGTGTTGATAGTTTTTTGCTGGAAGCAGGCCATTAATTACTAAAGTTGGGGCTAATCCTGCAATCTTATCATAATGGCAGTTTTGCTTTTTTCAGGACTTCAGGATCCATATTAAACAAATACTACCTCACTGCCAAAATAAAATGCAAAGTACTTGGTTCAATGTGTTTGCTTTAATGCAGATTTGTTTGGTACAATGTGTTTGCTTTAATGCAGATTTGTTATTCAGATGCCACTCTCAGGCTCTTGACACTCAGAAATTACTTTTGGTATTTGGACTAACAATTACACTATTCTTCAAATCTCTAAGGTTTGCTGCCATTCAGCTCAGCAGTCAGACTTGACTCCTGGGAGTGGAAACTTGGACATTTTGTTTTAAGTGGTTTGGAGATGAAGGGACAACTTTTCCCATTCATCTCTTCAGAATCTGACAGTTGTCCCTTAGCAAAAGGCTTAGTCCTACCAGAAAACATATGTCCCATGAAATTAGGGCAACTTCAGGAAAAATATTTTTAGTACATTCTGTTCATTAGAACTGAAACAGAAGTTGAGGAATTCCCAATACCCCAACAAGTATATATCAAATGTCACACAAATATTTATCACTGAATCACACAAAAAATTTCAGCTTCAATGGTAGTGCTGAGTGAAGGAATCCATTTTCTTATCTGTAAAAAATTACATCTCTCATTAATTCTTTTCACAGTAAAGCTGCTTCATTATTTATCCTCTGCGTAAGCAAGGGCTAACCAAGTTGATTCTGAGTAGTGATGCTGGTTTTCTCTTTAATATCTACTATGAGAGACCAGATATTTCAAGTCGCAAAAGCCAAATTAAAACAGACCTCCCAAACTGAAGAATTGCTCTAAGCAAATAAAACGCTCTTGGCATCAAAGTATCACTGGGCAGGAGGAAAAATGTACTTTCTCCTAAAAGAAAACTAGAGCACACTGGAATTACAGATTTATACACCCTTTCAAAAAGCATCAGCCTGACTCTGAAAGTTCTCAGCTCCAGCTCAAATCAATTAGGCTGAAATCTAAAGTTGACAGAAGAACAAATGTAAAAAAAAAACCCCTGGCATGTATACATTTAGTCCAGGAATTAGAATAAATTTCTTATATGTAAGAGTAAGAAAGTTATGGGATGGATTTTCAATTACAAACTGGGGCAAAACAATTACAACTGTAATATATTAATGAAAGGGATTATATACAACATGATATGAGTAATGGAGAATGCAGAATGGAAACACTAATCTCAGTACTACGCCCAATGAGGTGTGACTACCAAAAGATCAGTGTCAGATTCACAGGTGGATACCACAACTGAGTCTGCCCTGCCACTGTATTGTTCAAAACCAGCCCCCAGCTTAACTCTTGTTCAGAAAAAAAAAATGTAACCCTAAAATCTTGGTGCTCTCAAGCTAGAAAACCTATGTTGAAAGCACCACAGATCAGCTCATCTATCAAGCTAGTTTTGAATTATAAACTAAAATTAAAGAATTTACTTATTTGGGTGAAAGACCATTATTCCCTTAGAATAATGTGCATAGAAGCTAACCTATTCAAATGCTGTGAAGTCCTCTGAAGATATGTGCTTGCCCAGAAGGAAAGGTGCAAAAATTTTCTCCCAAAATTCGCTGGGAAAGGAGGGGAGTGACTCATTTTACCACAGTCCTACAGACTGTGAGATAGTTCTGAACATTATAGGACTCTTCCAGAGGTCCTGGCATCTCCTGGAAGTACCATTAAGACAAAGAAGGTATGGCACCACTATGAGCACAGCAACTCAAAATGACTTCTCAGCCAAATGTCAATTAGCCTGGTAGAGATTACTGTACTGAAAGTGAAGTTCTTTCGTAATAGCTCAGAGTATTTTAGGGAAGAAACAGTCCTGTGGTATGAAATCTGTAGAAGTGAAATACTTCCAGGGCACAAGGCAATTCTAGTTGGAGGAAAAGGAGTACAGTCAGTGAATAACAAAAAAAAGCAAACAAGTTAAGGAAGGCAAACAAGGGTGGAGGCCAAATCAGTTCTCAGCTGCCACTGGACAGGAGAGTCCCAGGCTACATGCCCTCTGCCACTAGTATTGACACAGGAACGCATTCATCCCCCCAGAACACGGCAAGTCACCGAGAGCTTCTCCTCCGAGTCATGGTTAAGCTTCAGTTTTATAGTGGTTTGCAGACACAGTTGTGTAAATGCTGAGCACCTCGTGCAGCCCTCAGAAACTTCCTGAAATCAAATGCTGAACTTGCTCTTGTGCGTAACACAAACCCACAAACCAGTCTTTTCATGTCTCTTTATCACATCAGATCTTCAGCTTTTTTTGTAGCCTTACAATGAGCCAAGGTAAACCTATTTTTCATGCATTTACCATTAACCTATAAAATCTACATTTTCTCTTTTGTTAGACAGAAGAGTTTTGGAGCCTTTGGTGATACACATTGATAACCACTGCTCAACATTTTAAAATGTGCCTATTTAAACCAGGTATGAGTATGCTGCAGCTTTTTTTTTAGTGTCCCTCTGACGCGTTTGCATGCTTTCTGCAAAGAAAATAAATAGAACAAAAATTATGGCACCACAAGTTGGTCAATTATTAGCCTTTGCATACCCAGATCACGGCCTTTCTTTACAAGGACACATGTTAATATATAATAGAAGTGTATTTCAGTTCTTTTTTAATTGATTTTTTAGACGCATATTGCAATCTTATAGGGTCAGCTGGAAAGAAAGTTGACCAAAAAGAGGCCTTTCAGAAAAATGAGTCACTAGCCACACATAATGAGAAATACTACTGGAGCTAAACAGGAAAGTGATTTTCATTTTGTAGCAGTACCAGGCTGGCATTCAACATGCACCCTCCACCCTCACCTAAGTCTGGATGAACTGTCCATAACGACTCTAACACTTCTCAGACCAGAGAGATGTAATAAATGTAGTGGGACAAATTTACACCCCACTTTCTCAGGCTACTGGTGCCTACTACAGCTGTGTCTGTCCCCGGGAAGGTGCAATTGCTATTTAATAAACAACCATCATTTTGAGGATGTAGGAATGGTAAGTGGGGGGAGTGTAATCTGATCTTGTGCATAGGAAATGAGGTGACAGGAAACCTGAAATGGCCAGGCAAAGTGCACACAGTTCAGAGACAGAACTAGGAAAATGTGAGAGAGCAAGGCTTCATTCTGAGATGGATTAAGGCAAGTCAGAGTTTTGTGAACAAAAATATTCCTAACATACAGTCACAGATAAAAATGACCAAAGAAAAAAAGAGTCAGAAAATTAGAGACTGGTAGCCAGAGAATAGCAAACTGACTTGTGCAGCCTGAAGACAAAGACTGACCCAAGGAACCAGAGACCAACAAGTAGTCTGGACTCACCTGGCTCACTAGGGGACTTTTGATAAGATAAAAAAAAATTGTATCAGAACAATCCAGTTCAGCCTTCAACAAACTGCCTGAACTTTGTACTCTTGTGTCAGATATGGGCAGTTTTAATGCAAGGACTGTATTACAGGTCATCATACTGTGCTGAGACCACGTTTATTTCGTACCAAGTTCAAAGTCTTACAGAGGTAAAAACACCTGAAAAAGGTCACACCAGAGGTGTAAAGGTATGAGAACTGTACACTCCTATACGCAACCCTGTACACAAAACCAAAGAGCTCTTGAGTGGTACCTTTGATATATCTAGAGACTAACCTCTCCCATCTCTTTACTAAGCAGAGGCATGAGGGGCTCAGGAGGAAAAGGGTCCCTGTAACAAAGAGTTCCTGAAATTCTGTTCCTAGAAGATCCACTATGCAGTTTTGCCATCCATTTATCTTCAAATATTGTATTTAAATTGCTAAAAATGAGCTAACTGCAGCTGCGTTTTCAAATGGAATTATAATATTTATTATTTATGATTTGCACATTATTTAAGTTATGACTGCAAAATTTAGTACCCTGTCTGAAGGGACCTATAAAGGAAAGAAACCCACCAAAACCCACTGAAGCCAGGAATGTGTTCTTATCAAAGTGTACAACAGAAACATTAATTAAGCACTTTAAAGAGAGAGCTGTACAGAAATTACCTGATCTCTTAATTAACCTGAGTCTGAGTATCCTATCGTAAGAGATAAGGAGGGAAAGTGTTACCAGAATAGGTGATGAGACAGTCTGCTTTAGGGTAGAACAGCTACTCCAGGAGACTCTGAGTAACCTCTTTATCACTTGACATAGAAGATGTAACTCTGTAAGTTTTTTAGGTGAACCAAGTCTGATACAGACAGCAAAAACCAATCAGTCTGTCAGCCTCCTACTGGATGAGATGTTGGAGCAGCTTGAAAGGGCTTTATTGCCAAACATAATCTTAGTGACCCATCTTGTATCTTTTTGTAATTTTCTCCATTATTGAAAATCTTGTGTTCTTAAGTATTGTTTTATCCCTAAGTCTTCTCTACTGGTAAAGCAGATTCTACACATCTGACACATGAATACAGCACTCCTTTCATCCTCATGAATCTATTGCTTGGTGGGTAAATGGCAAACTCCTGGAACAGATAACACACACCACTTGTGGGACTCATGCAAATCATGAGGGGGATCTACCACTGAGCTGTAGGGTCTGAGCCACAGGCAGACAGCACAAGTTCCTGGGATGAAAACCATCACTTGGTTAGCGAGTTTCAGTCCAAGTCTCCTTGGCAAGCAGTGAAGGAATGGAGGGGTTGGAGATTTAGGGTCACTAGTACAACGCTAGTTTTTAAGCTGAAAATCTAAATTACATCTCAGCTTCGACTGATGAGATTCTCTAACGTTACATTTCTCAAGTAATAAGTTAGTGAGATGCAGGTGAGTCTAACTAGATCCAGAAACTTGACAGGAAAACCAGAAAGAGTTTGGAACTTGTCTGGGTAAACGTAGGACAGAAGCCTGAATGCAGCAAATGTTTTTCTGTTTATATTGTCTTGGAGTTTAAAGTGTGTTCATCTGCAGTTTGGGATGGGTGCACATGCTTTACGAGTTTGTTTTTCATTCTGTTGCATCAGAAAGAAATCTACATAGAAACCTGGTAACTTGAGACAGCCAAGTTTCTTTTAGGAGTACAGACTTTAACCTGGCCATACAATGCATGTGTACATGCTATTAAAGAGTAAATTTCCTGTCTCTTAACAGCTGTGAGCACAATCTCAACAATTTGATCCAGCAGACAGGAGTGCAAGGAACCTGGAATAAGAATTTTGAGACCTCTGTATTAGCTCAAATGCCCCCTAATGGAAATGTGAATGCCAACATTGCTAGGTAAGTTAATCATTAACTTATTAATATGCTTATCAATCATATTTTTTGTCCATTATTGTTTGCATAAGAAAACAAAGGCAGGTCAAGACTGACACGCCAGTGCCTTCCTTGGTACCCCCAATTGGGTGATGTAACTGCTATTGTACCACACTGCCTATCTTCCAGTCACAAAGCAACCAACCTGGCAAAATATCCGAGATGTCCAGGGGCAGTTTTCTTATGAGAAGTTAGAAGATGTCTACTGCCACACCATTTAAGGTCTGCATTTTAGGGGGTACCATGTGCTCAGTTTTGACTGAAGTAAGTGTGAGCTACAGCAGGTCAGGTTATATCTCCTTGCCCCCTGTCCTCAGTATGGACCCTATCCCACATGGCTCTTTTACCATCACTGACATTAGCAGTCTGAGGCAAGAACAAAGAGGGCAATGGACTCGCCCCATGTGGGAATTTTGCCCAAGAGAAATTTTACGGAGGTTAAGTTCTATGCTACTGTTTTCTCATTTGTAACCCAGGACTTATAAGTCTTCCCTGTTTCAAAGGGCTGTGGAATGATAAGGGTTTAACAGGGATACACTGCAGTAAGAACATAACATAACAGGCTACATATCCATGACACATTTTCTGGGAGCCTAACATTATCAGACAAAAATGCTTTAAAAAGCCATAACTGGAAAAGCAAAGCTGTCTTTTCCTTCTGTTCTGAGTCAGCTTTGGCAGGAGGGGATATACTGCAGAAAGCACATAATAATTTTGCTGTTTTCCAATGCAGAAGAGAGTAAGAACTGTGTTACAAGAATATTGCATTATAAAAGGATGATCTGAAGAAAGCATGTCCTGTGGTTTACACAAATATCACTGACCTTACAGTTTCTCCTGGTTTTGTTGAGGTTCTCTCCTGGGCGGCATGTAGGACACTAGTGATCTAGTATCTGCAAGCAGATAAGCACTCAATCCCAGGGGAACGCTTCTGACCATGGAGAAACCCATTGAATTCAGTGGAGCTCACTGTGTACACAAAAGCATGCAATTGTAGTCCAACTGCAGTGTTAGACTTCTGGATCCTGACATTCAGAGCTGTTCAGCATATTACAGGACTTCAAAAGAAACCTGGAGTTAGGGACAGGCAGCTAAATAACTTTAAAATCAGGACCTTAGCACTATATTGGACCAGCCTCTTCTGGCTTGAACTCTGCATGACAGAGCAATGTGTCTTACCATTACTCTTAAGAATTTCTCTCTTCTGCCTGCTTTTGCCAACGATGTTGGCTAGTGAATACTTCTGTGTAAAGAAAAAAATATCCTGCAGCTTCCCCTCTGGCTTCCAACCCCTCATCTCTAGAACAGGCAGTTTTAAGGCAACCTTTTGTACAATACACAAAATACAACAGCTGGCTGCCCAGAAGGCCTCACCCAAGACAAAACAGTAACAGTCCTTCAGTCAATCTATCTCCCTGGCTCAACTAGATGCCAAAGAATCCAGAACCTCCCAGACTTCTGGGAAGCAAGCAAATATCCTAAAATGCTGTAGGTCAAACCATCTAACGCTGCTTTGCTCTTTCTGATCCATGGCTGTTCGGGAACTGCTAGCCCTCATACTGATGGCTATTGCTGATACGCTGGTGGCAGCACTAGCTGGCAGGATGCTGTCACTGCTAGGATTGTGCCATTCCACTACACAGCAAAATGAAATCACCTCCCAGATTGCATTCCAGAAAAGGCCAGATAGCCGAAATTGCCTTTTTTGTAAAAAACGGGTGGGGAAACAAAAAAAGGCAAACAGGAATGTGCATGTACTTTGTCAAGGCTTTTTTTTTTTTTTTTTTTTTTGTTCAGTTAAATACTTTTGGTGTGTTGGAAGCAAAGAAATAGCCTTGAGCTAATACCTACAGATTAAAATGTGAAGTTGATCACTATCAAAAATACTTTGTGACCTAAAATGAAGCTCTGAGTAATCATCACAAGTGGCAATAAGCAAATTGAAGAATTAAACTTCTTTAAACCATCAAGGTGACTTTGACAGAGTATCCAAAACTTAAGTTCCACTTTAACAGCTTAAATATTTTTTACATTGCATGGCCTGGCTTTCTTCACAGGGGTGGATTTCACTGTTGAACGATGTGATTTGATGGCAGTGTACCAGCAATGCTCTCCACATTGCTGTTAGTAGCAACTACTCTTGCTACTTCAGCACTGTGTTGCAGTTATTTACTACTAGAAAATCAGAAAATCTCATAAACTTACTTTCCCCCTTCACTCCTTATACCCCTTTCCTGTAAGTCAAGAACATCTTCTTTTTCCCACTGAAAAGCTGAGGAATGGGGGCACAGTGAGAAGTGATTTGTATATGATGGTGGTCTAAGAAGAAATTGAGAATGCATCTACAGAAATCTGGTTGGAAGCCAAACCAGATCACCATGTTTGAACCAAATCGAACTAGATTAAATAAAGGCTTTCTGCAGCAGTCAGCACAATGTTATTTATGCCTTGAAATAGCATATCTGTTTCCCAGATCTTCCTGTCCAATTATTTAAAGGCTTGGTCCAACAGATAACATACAGAATCTGACTGTCAAAAGATCTGCTGCCAGCTGCAGTCACCTGCAGGGACTGGGAAGAGAGACATGTCTGATGATAGCATCAAGACTTTGGCTGGGACTGTTCAGCTTCATAAAGCTGTCATTGTTTGAAAATTGATGTCTGTTCTTTCCGCATCATGATGGAACCAGCAATGATCCATCCCTTGGATTTTACCCAAGGAAAGGCCAAAGAGAAACGTGAAAAACAAAGGAAATGAGCAGACCGCTGTTGCCTGCCTCTGCCCCAACCACAACCCACACCAGCTCAGTTTGTTGTTTTGGCAGGAGAGCAGGCACTGAATAAGCAAGAGGAGCTGAAACTGGCAGAACAGTCACAAAAGTATTTAGAGTTGTTTATGTATGAATGATTGCAGGGTGGGAAGGGCAGACATCTTCTATTTAGGTAGATCAGGTAAAGCCTTGGGGCAGCGTTGAAAACAGAGCCTTTTGCAGTCAGATGAGTAACATGATCCTGGACTGCTTTCTCTTTTCCCTCTGTGCAGACTCCAAGTTACAGTCAAGCTTTGCCTTGCAGTCCCATTGAGCACTGGATTCTCAGGCATTCCTTAAATCCTGCTGTAGCCCAGAGGATGCCTACCCCTTTAATCCTCTTTATTAACAACTCTCAAATTTGCTGTGTTGTAGCCAAGGTTTGCTTCCTAACTCTGTCTCAAGAGGCCTTGGAATAGTTGTATGGTACATTTACCTCCCCCTGATTTCATTACAGTAGCAATACTTGGCACTTCTATATGACCTCCTATAAAGAAGGGACAGGTCAACCACTAGTAATATAGGTGTGACACCACCAGCTATGCTTAATTGCATTCAAATTCTGAGTAGTAAACAGGCAACCAGTCTAAATGTAACGCCCATTTTGCACAGGTAATAATCTGACCGAGAAATTGCTAGTATTTGAAATGTTTACCGTTCCCTTTCTGGTGAGGTTATAAATCATTTGTAAACACAGCCAGCATAGGGCAGCAATACAAAAGCATTCCTCAATGCACACAAAAGTTTAAGCATGCTTTGCACCTCGCAGGGTCCTGATGAGGCTGGTAAGTGTTGTTACCTTCTGCCTGTAGACAGGGGCACGAGGCAAAGGTTAGGTGGTTAACACCCTTAGCTGTAAGCATATTTCCCCAACCAGGGTAACTTAATGACTTGGGAACCATTACAATTTTTGAAGGTAATGTTGAGATAAGGCAGCACCAAAACTGCTTTACGTAGTTTATATGTCTATTCTGAGAGATGTTGTCAACAACTCATAGCTTGAGGATGTTTGAACTTTACTGGCACACAGTGCCAAATTATATGTTCTCAGGAGGATCACGCCTACATGCAAACAGGCAAGTTGCTATTTGCTTTTGCCATTTTCCCAGAGGAAATGATGGTGCCAGACAAATGTGAGCAGACCAACCTCATATAGTATGTCTGGCTTTGTGGTTTGTAACGCTGGAACTAGAAACAAGGAGCACTCCCACTATACTTTGTGTAATTGCCCAAGGATGCAGAAGGGCGACTCTAATTCAGGAGAGCATGAGATCCTCCTACCCAGACCAAGTCTCCAGGCTCAGGCACACAAGAACTTTCCAAATCTGAATCAAAGTTTTATCAGAATATCTCACTGTTCCTCATTTTCCTGGATTCCTAGAGCATTTGCACTCAGCCTAAATGTAGATTTGGCCCAGAGCTGAAGAATACAGATTGTAACTGATACTAGCTTGATGATGAAAGAGGTAACAATTGCAGCTCATAACCATCACTTAGAGACATAAGTAAACTAAACCAATATAGATCCTATTTTTTCCATGTTGGGAGTCTTGCCATCCAAATGAAGACAAGGAGACCGTTAAAACTCGTTTGGGTAAAACACAGAAAATTCTACGTACCTACTTCCTAAAGCCAGGCAATCAGATGTTATAGTCACTCCTGAGGATTAATTTTGAGCCAGATCTCTGACATTAAGTATTTCCATGCTTCTGTGTGCAGTCTCTGTACAAGACTCCTGTCTTGCATTAATTATTTGACAGACCAAGATTTTCTGAGTTTAAATATATGCAATAATGATTACCAGTTTTGTTTAACGTACATTAGTTTGTGAGCAAGAAAACAACCCATTTTAGTTTTCAGCTTGACTTTGTAATACATAATGCAAGAATTTTCTAAACCTTTCTTTGCTCTCTAAACATAAATACCATGAAAGAAAACCTTTAGCTCAATCAAAATTTGCACTTCTTGATATATTTCCACATGAATTGATAGATGAAATAGATTCACTTCATGAGCCTGGATAAGAGGGGGAACAAAACAGGAAGAAAAAAACAAAACTAAACCTCATGGTAATTGAAATCGGCTGTTTTGATTTTCTTTCTGTAGATGCCAAGATATGAGAAGTGGGCATTCCAAAGATATCTTCAGATAAGTCCCCCAGAGGTAAGAGTTATCCATTCTGAAGTGAAATCAATGCTACAGACTCCACTATAAAGACAGCTAGCTTCAAGTGTACAACCCTGAACGTCAGAAGCAGCCTACACATGATGGGATATGGCTCCCTGCAGGTTAATTGACCCTCTTTCTTTGCAGGACGAAGATATAACCTGAGACAGTAAAGAAGCTACATACCTCCTTATTCAGAGCACCATGACTTTTACAGACCATGTAGTTCTGACTATGAATATTAGCAGGGTGAAGAGCTGCCCTGTTCCTGACTTATAGTTGGCTTCCGGTTGGTGTGACAGATGGGTGCTGCACCAGGCAAGAATCACACACAGACTCTGGTGGAGAAGGCACCACGAAGGGCTCAAGAGCTATGTATGTCTAGCTTTTAGTCTACCCACCACTGGGGTAGACTGGCTTTCTAATAGAAGATTAAAAAAATATTGCTAATCTCTGACTTCTTTTTCCTTAATTTTCTCTATGGAGCATTATGGGACAAAGAGAACTGAAGGTTTGTGTTTGTGCTTTTGGTCAGGTTTAAGGGGTAAATCTTTGTTAAGGTAAGTACACACTCATAAAACACTTGGAAAGAAAATTTCTTAAGATTTTAGCTAAAAAGTCTTTCTTTCCTGGTGCAATCAGTAAATACCCAACACACATGGAAAAAGGTGACTTTTTTGATTTTGACTAGTATGGAAAGTTGCAAAGCATTAGAGATGACTAACTCTTGATTTTGGAAAGGAAGAATACAGGTAACGTTGCTACCAACCAGCTTTGCATTAACATTTGAAAGGTAAAATAATTACAAAACCTGATAGGACTGTACCTGACTGACTATAAGAAAAACACGTTTGTTTTAACTTCCAGTTGAAATAGGTAAATTAGAAAGGCAGCAGTCCTAGGAAGACCCCCAAGTCCAGTCCCTTTATGACAACTTCCCAACGCTCTAATCAGTTTTTTAAATCATTAAGTTGTACATCGAAACATGTGGTGGAGTTAATTTCTGCCAAAGTAAGTGGTAATAAAACTCACTGGAGATACATTTACCTAAACGTGTTCAGGCTGTTCAACAAATTGCTTATTCAGTGTACTGTTGTGGGGAGCCACCCAGTGAAAGCATGAAGAATTGCACCTCACAAGAAAAAGAAAGGGAACGTTAAGCCAGGGAGACAAATAATTGGACAATATAATTTAGAAGCTTCCAAGTGGTGAAACATGTGGCAAGACGAGAGAGACCGCAAATTCCAGCCAACCTACCATCACCATCTGGTATTATTTTGCAACTCGCAGATAACTGGGTTCTATAATATGGTACAGCACAAGCTTGCATTTAGGAGACTGGATAACATATTTCAGTTTAACTCAAATTGGTACTGTGCCAGAAGATATATTTGGGACGTATGTTCAGTACTACCAGCCTGAGCACTAACAAAACCAGGAGTTGGTCTCTGTAAGATCAGAAGAATGGCTTCATTAAAAAACACTGGAGATGTTTCACTTTGTCTCTTTTTTTCATTATTTTTTAATTTGACTCTTGCAGGATGAGCCATCATTTTACATATGTGTCAAATCTTCAAGGTTTTATTCCTGTGACTGCAATGGAATTACAATGAAAGCTGAAATTCTTACCTTATTTCTTTTGGCAACAGAGGCATAAGAACATCACTAGGATCGTTCGGTTTACAACGAATTTTTATGTAATAAAGTGCCGCAAATTTTGTTACAACCAATATCGACCTGTTCAAATGGATTTTGCCCTCATCTCCCTGTCCTCACTTATCTAATCCGCAAGAGAATCAAAACGTTCATAAGCAGTAAACCTCCAAAATATGCAGACATTAAAATCAGACACGTGGCTAAACCTTTTTCTTAATGATACAAAATTATACCCTCTTTTTTTCCATCACAAGGGCATACAGAAGGTGTAGAGGTTTGGTATTCATTTAGTATTGAAAATAGCTTATAATACTCTTTTTCTGCTTGAGAAGCAACAAACATATTTTGTTTTGCCATCTGACGATCTTCCAAAACAAAATTGCAAATACTAAATATCAGTTACAAATAGCTATGTTGTAGTACAGGATTGCCCCCAAAACTGTTAGAATCACTTGCTTTTGCTTCTGCTCCTCCATACATTTTCAGGTCCACATGGTTCATGTGCCTTTATTTCCAGAAAAGTCCTGGACAACCAACCCCACAGAACCACTTGTTAGCATCTACAGCTACCACTGAAGCTTGGAGAAGAGCCATACCAATTTAGAGGCAAGAACGGAATTCTAGTTTATCTATCCTAATTACAATTTTCTTCTTCTCCTCTCTTCCTTGACAAGACTATTCCAAGAAAACCCTGACTCTTTGAAATCTTCCTCATTCCAACCAGCCTAATCTCAGACCTTGAAAATGTTTTTTTCCTTTTTAATTTTTCTTATATTTTTCAAGATTCTCTAACAAGTGATACTTTACATAAAGTTCTACCTGAAAACTAGGGTTCCTGTAAGAGTGTGTCCTGGTAGCCAGAGCACTTGGGACACAGAAACTCTCCTCATGGTTCTGGACTACACAGAAACATCAAGGCACACAGGCCATACTTGCCTTCTGCCCGCACAACCATTAGTGTCTGTCAAAGAAAGGAAAGCAGGCATTACTATTAGGACACCGGTTCTTTGAAGCAGTGATCTTTGACCCCAGTAATAGGAAGAGAAAGCCATGCTCCCTAAGGCCTTCCTCTTTGGCTTGGGACCTATTCCTCCCTCTCCTTTTGCTGAAACAGTTTCTTTTCTCCTGTGCTCTCCCTGCTTCTCCTTCCTCTTCTCAGCAGCCCCAAATAAGTAGAAATTGCTGTAGGAAGAAGGCAGGGTATATTCTCACCTGTGCTGACTGGGGTTAGCACATGGCTGCAAGGGCAGGTTTGGAGGTCCCATAACCCTCACACTGCTATGAAAGAGACATCTGGGTGAAGAAGGAGACTCCTCTCTCTGTGGCTCTCCAAAGTCTCTCCACACCTCCCTTCCATCTATAGCCTCCACAAAATGCTGCTGACCCCTTCCCCACCTGGATCCCTATTACCACAGAGCATTCTCCAACTCCTGCTACTGAAAACGTTACCTAAAACAGAGAAGCTTACAGCTGATCTCACTGTAAATGGCAGTTAGATCCCCTTAGCCAGCAATCCCTGCTCCACAGCTTTGCAGCCTTCTCTAGCTTCCATTTACCTTTCACACTTTCTTGTCCTCTGTCAATACTCCGGGTGTTTTATCCTGCTCTGACCACATACAATGTCTCAACAGAAATAAACTGCTGAGGTTTATAACACCAGGGGGCATCTCTCAGCTTGCGCAGAATGTCATGTTATCCCCCTGAACAGCGCAATCTCTATCCAGGACAGATTTTAGTAGTATTTATCTTCCATTTACACCACTTTTCCTTAGGCAGTATACTGCTTTCAGAGCTTGACATTTTCAGATAGTGCAGGAATGGTATCCTCCAGTCATTCATTTAGTTGCCTACTAATCCTTCACTAAAATCATTAACATAAGGTCATGTCACTTGTGTTAGGGTTTTTTAATGGGTCCCAAAATTATCTTGAGCCTTTTTTCATGCTAAAATAAGGAGAAAAATTACAAGTAACTGAACAACCCTTGAGTTCTGCATAAACCAATTAGGATACTTCTTTTCTAATTCATTATCATTTATTGAAATCAAGTTTATGACACTTTCAAAACGTACATTTTAGAAACACTACCTTTGACAGCCTACCCTAACACTTTCCTCTGGTAAACCACAAGTTAGTCATGCAACAAAGAGTATGTTGCTGATGGGGATTTGGCTGATTTGATTTGCTTTGGATTTGCCTAGGAATCCCAAGAGAGACCACATGTCCTTGGTAGTGATACATAATTGTCCAATAAGGAACTGTGGCCACAAGTGCTTCTAATCTAAATAGGTAACATAGACACAGGTTGTGGGGGCAAGAATTTCACCAACATACTGTATATAACAAATGAATGCCAAGCAATATACCCACATTTATGGAGGGAGCACCTTGAGGGGCAGTTATGTTTCCTAGTTCTTGTTCTCTTAGCAGTAAGAATATAATTCCTCTTCAGTTTCTCACCTATACATAGTAAGAAACACAAGCACTATAGAATTTCACATATTCTCCTTTGGAAAAAAAAAAAACCCAAAGCTGAGGCATACTGCTAATGTATCTCAGGTCTCTGAAAACAAAGAATGATTTAAAGCAGAAGTTTCTAAATGGTTGGCTGGTTGTTTATGAAAATTGTAAAGTTGTGATTTATTTTTTTAGGATGGGTTGCAGAAATGGCAGACAAGATTGACAAATTGGAGAGGAGGCTGGAAGGAGATAGAGGTACAAGCCCTGTGGCTACAACAGATAGTAAAGTTGCTACAGAGAAGCAGGAACTACCCCCAGCTGGTATGAATCAGCATCGTTTTGTAAAACCAGTGGGGGAAAAATAGAGGTAAAATGAAACTACGAATATTAGTGGATAATCAACCTTTGCTTGTTACACGTACTTCCTTTTTACGCTTTTCTCAGGGCTAGGAAAGTGAAAACTCCATCCTTGAAAACGCAGAAAATGAAACTGTAGCATGAAAAAAAAAGAGAAAACAGAAAGGCTCAGCACTGTTGCATGGAGTCAGCATACGTTGGATGGGGCTAGAGGCTGAGGGATCTTTTGATGAAAGACACTGAGAAGATTACACACACTATGAGAAGAGATACCTGTACAACAGAAGTGCCACAACTCAGACTTGGAGTATTTTTCCCATTTTGAACTCTATCTAACCTCTGTTTACATGACATAACTAAAGGTTTTGGTTTCCATGATTCACGAAGGCCGAATCTTTCTCACACATTTACCTATGAAAATTTCATTTTAGACATTTTCATCAAAACAGGAAGACAAAGTGATGCAACAGAGCGAGCACTTAAGGACTCTGTTCTATTTTTCTCTCTGCCACTACTCTGTTGGATGGCCTGGAACAAACAACTTCATCTTCCTGTGCTTTAACTTCCACATCTGTAAAAAGAAGAAAATGAGGCTGCACTCCTTTGTAAATAAACTTTTTCCCTCCTCTTATAAGGGAGTAGAAACAAAGATGGAAGGAAACTCTTGGTAGAGTTCTAATATAATTCATTGGGAAAAGGCCAATTCAGTAATGAGATTTCTGGGGTTTATGGGGTTGTTTTCATTCTCAAAACTTTGCATAACAGTCCAAAGTGGAAAAGAAATCAGCCCAGGCTGGCCCAGACCCCGAGCCTGTGAAGTGATCTGAGCAGAGTTGAGCAACACTGGACAGAACATTTAGCCAATTACCTCCCTTCACAGATTCCATGGAATGGTTTATTTCAATAAAAAACTGACAGAAAATGTTACATCTCCCTCCCAGATCTTAAGAGTTAGAACTTCCGAATACCAAAACCAGATGGAATTTTGTCAGCAACACTTCAAAGCTAAAACACAACTTTTCCACAGTTCTGGAGAGACTCTACAAAGTATCAGGAGAGAGGTGTTAAGAAGTACGGAAAAATAACAAGGATCAGGCTGAAAACTGAAAGAAAAAAGTTGAAGGGAATTGAGTCAAGTATGACAACGCTAATATTCTGTGTATATTCAGTGCTGCAATGCCTTGCAGAAACAAAACAAGGCAAGATCCTTAGATTGTGAATTCTCCCAAACAGTATCTGTCACTCACACAACTGGCTTCTTCCTCATGTTCCTGCAAATTTTAGGGACATGTTACATATGGTGATCATTCCAACCCACAACTTCTTCCCTGCTTCATTAGCATGGGTCAATGTTACTATATTTAGCTGATGGTAGGTAGATCTTATCTGTGTCCTGTGTATGGGAAAAGAGAGGCGCTGCCCATTGTGTCATATTGTCTCTGTCTCATCTTGAAGAGCAGGATATGTGAGAGATACAGACGTTCTGTTCACAGCGGTGATGCCAGGAAGGAGCATATTTTATTGTGGTATCAGGGTATTCTGTCAATAAATACCAAATGAGAACACTGCTGCAGTAGCACAACTGGTGACCAATACAGATTCAAAAGCATAAATGCTCCTTCAAAGTTTGTTTTAAGATACCCAAAAACCAAAGTCAGACCTTGCTGACTTGTCTACTTGCTTTGTTAAAACTTCCATCAGCCCAAGAGGACAGCATTAGTGCTACAAGTTTTATCTTTCCAACTAGAAAATGTAAATAATTTGAAGTGTGAGAAGAAAAAACTGATTCTGTGTTCCAAAACTCATCTAATTATCATCTGGCTTTTCTATTTACCTTTCTTTCTAATTTCTTTGGCTTGAATCTTAGCCCAAATTCTTCTTAGGCAAGTTCTGCTACTCTAACAAGATCTAACTGGTCTGATTCACGGACGGGTGTAAAGCCTGTCACCAATCAAATTAGTTTTGATTTACCTTTGTAAAAAAAAATCCCTTTCAGTTACAGGATCTAATGGCTTAAGAATGTGTCATTGTGAGCAGTATCTGCAGTTGCTCAGAACTCTGGGCCATCATGTGTCTTCCAGGCTTAAGGAGTTATGAAACTGTGTTCAAAGTACCACTTCACATCAAAGCACCATTATACTCCATGAATCTAATGACAATCCTCATCATCAATAAATCTGAGTATCTTAAGGTTTTTCATACAAAATCTCCTGTACTGTTTCCCTAAATCAATCCCAGCTCAATCAACTCGGTCTCACTAGCTAAAAAAACTTAAGGAAATGGCATTAAAAAGCTAAGCAATATGCCCTCTGGTGCAGCCTGGCAAAACCTATGAATTCTGACACCCAGACTGAAGTGTCCTCATGCAAATGTCTTCATCTGGATTTAAGTTCCTCCTACAGTCAACAGACAATTACTCAACACAGTTAATGAAGCTGAGCGCTATTCAGTTGTTCAAAATAAACTGATTCAGCTACCTTAAGGTGATCTGAACAGCTTGCTCTATCAACTCTGAGCAGGGTTCAGCTTGCTCATCATAGGTGCTTAGTGACAACTGTGATGGTCTGAGATATCAGATTCCCACGTGACACTTCAGATATGACAGGCTTTTTCAGAGACCTGCTGCTTCTTGGAGCAGGAGGCCAGGGAGAAAACTCCACAATGTCTAAAACCGCATGCGATGCTGCATTTAGGTAACTAAATACAACATTACTTCTCTACTGAGTATCAAGGGAGCTTAGACCTCTGGTTCACATGGAGACACCTACACACTGAAACCCAAATTTAGGTGTCTTAATCTGCTGGCTGAATCCACCCCTTTACTTAGTGATTTTCTGAGCTGGCAGCTGCATCAGCATTATGTTTAAGAGGCCTCAATGGACAAGTTTTCCATTTCCATTTTCATTTCCATTTCTAATCCACTTATCAGTACATTTACACTTTTGGCCTCTACAATACATTTTGAACAATTTACAATTGTAACTCAAGAAAAAACCCATAGTTTCTTTTGTTTCTTGTAAAAGTAATGCCTAGAAATGTCACTCAGGACACCTGAATCTTGTTCTATAAGAAACACGGAATTCACTTTCTGTATGACAATAGATTTTCATACAATTATCACATTCCTTCATAGTTCTTTTCCAAGTTAAACCATTTGAGTGTATTTAAACTCTTATTTTTAGGAAGCACTTCCACACCCCTGATCAGCTTGTTGTTTTTCTCTGTACCTTTCTTGATGTTTAAGGGAGAATTCCACACAGTAGTAAAGATATGCAAGCACTCTGTGTTTTACAACAGTATCCCACCTTATTCTAGCACACCTAACATCGTCTTTGCCTTTTCACCTATTACAAAGCTCAGAAGCGATGTTTTCAATAGACCAGCCACAACAGTTCCATGGATTCTTTCCTGAGTGCTCCTAATGAATTTAAGGGCATGTTTTCTACAGGTTTTTCCTCAGTAGTGGGTAATAGCCCCTCTCTTTTATTCAAACATCTATTTTTGCAAAGCTATACAGAATATAATCTCTTTGAGATCTTGACCCACTGTCAAATTTGATGAATATGGCCCAAGAGTTCAAAAGTATGTAAGAAGAGAGAGCAGATCAAATAAACCCACATATATATTCTGAGATGTCATTCGACCTTCTCTTTAGGAGAGCTGGCAAAAAAACACATTAAGTGATACGCAGCGAAAGTAACAGTAGGAAGAAAAAGTCTGAGAGTAACCAGATAAACGTCCTGCTTTCTCAAATACTCCAAATAAACCATCCAGCACTTACAAGGGCATGTTTACTTCCATTAAAACCCATAATCACATAGAAACTCTACTAGGGGAATGTACAGACTGACTTCAGTCATGAACAGCCCCTAGGCAAACTACTGTAACAGGGAACCAACCACTGAAACAAATGCAAGCTCTCCCAGTTATTCAACAAGAGTTGGAGTTTACTCCAGTCTTCTCTATCACAGCTGGTCAACAAGCTCTACACGTTAGCTGGAGAAATTTGTTCTGAATGATCCGGATTTAGAAAAAAACCCCCAACACATTAATTCTGTTTAGGTTTGAGGATACTCGCTTCCTTTTTCACAAAGTGAAAGAACTAACCTAAGAAACCAGCTAAGGCTTAAAGAGTATATTTTGTAGCTCAGAGAGTCCCTTCCTCTTGTGAAATTTCTGTGTCTGAGATATATCAACAACAGGATGCTTTAATAAATGAAAACGCAGTGCTTGAGTACACACAGATCCTAAATTCTGACCACAACCTGTATTGATTGGGATTATTTGGGGTTACAATTTCTTACCAGCACTTTTACATGAGTTCTTATCCCTTGCTGTGATCACACAGGAAGTGGGTCAATTAGTTAATACTAATGACTTATCACACAGTATATTAAGCAATTGGGCTGGGCAGACTATCATTATCAGGGATTTTGAGAAATGAAACACATGTCTCAAAGACTTTACATGAATGATGCTAAAATGTAGCAGTTCATTAATTCTGTTAATAAAATGATAATCTAGGCACCAGGGAAACTCCTTTCAATAAGAAGTAAAATAACTATTTGGGTAGATTAAATACTTGGAATTACAAGGTAGGCAGGAACTGGCCAGTTTAGAAAGACTTCAAGGATAATAGTTCTGCAGAAAGCAGATAGCGTATGTGCTGAGGTTTGCTTTTACCTAAAAGAGCTTAACACACACCTCCAGTCTGCAGGCTAAATTATTATGAGCGAGAGATCAAAGCTACATATTAGCCATCATGAAACGGGAATCATGAAAAGCTGGCTGATACGGATGGTGACTATGTGGCTATTTCATTTACTGCACACGCTACTTCCATCTTGATCCCTGCTACCTCCTTGTCGTCTGCCTGCTAACCCCTCGGTCTGTCATTGCAGCTTCTGATTATATATTGCCTTTTTGGCTCCTGTACTTTAATGCTGTAGCTACAGCTTTTTCACAAGTTCTGTATTCTGCTCTATTTGTGTTCTTATAAAGCACCTTGCCATAATCGCTGGACACCAGGGGCAATATCCACCAAAGAATGGCCTCTGGTGTGTCAACCTTGTTTAATTTCCACTTTACTAAAATAAAATCTGCCATTTTCAAAGTGTCACTCAGCAGCTCAAGTTCTGTATCTGGGTATTCACTGGAAAGCTCCCAGTCCTGACTATGCTGAGGAAATCCGACAGTTTGTTCTTAAACCTCAGCAGGTTACAAGCCCCGTGTGCCTTCCCGTCTGTCCCCCTTCCGAAAGAACACCCGTCGAGCTGGGTCCCACACGAAGGTGGATCAGTGGTGAAGCTACCCCACCACCCCTTTGTCTTAATACTGAGTGAGTGGTTAGATCACTTACTCTGGATACGAGGGATCGGAGGATTCAACGTGCCTCTCCACCTGGGAGGATGCCAACTCTCGTTGCTACAGGTGCACATTAACTGCAAAGTTCTGGTTATTTTAGGGCAGTCGTGGTTGA
>NW_010232354.1:0-319 GCF_000690775.1 Eurypyga helias | reverse complement strand
CGCAAGATATCAGCCCCCCACACTCCAGCCAGCTACTCAAACTGCATGGTGAGGGAAACACTGCTGGTCGGCCCAGACATCAGCCCGACCTACACCTCTTTTCTCCTGTCCAAAGCCCCCAGACTGAGCTGCGAGGGAACTCACAGGATGGGCAGATGCGCAGCAACTCAGAGGGGCGAGAGGAGGTTGAAGGCCGCACTCTACAGCCCTGGGTCTCTCCCACGGCCTCACAACCGTACACGGCTGAGCACACAGGAGCCAGGCGGGAAGCCCAAGGCTCTGCCCCCTCACAGCTCGCCATCTTCTCCGGCCGCCCCGT
>NW_010232353.1:551-4974 GCF_000690775.1 Eurypyga helias | reverse complement strand
TATGATTCTATGATTCTAAGCTGGACCCAACTACCAAAGGAATATTCCAGACCATATGATGTCATGCTCAGCCTATAAATCGTGGGGAAGAAGAAGGAAGAGAGGGGACATTCAGAGTGATGGCCTTTGTCTTCCCAAGTCCCCATTATTTGTGCTGGACCCCTGCTTTCCTGGAGATGGCTGAACACCTGCCTGCCCATAGAAAGTGGTGAATGAATTCCTTATTTTGTTTTGCTTTACTTGCATGTGTGGCTTTTTCTTTGCTTATTAAACTGCCTTTACCTCAACCCACAAGTTTTCTGACTTTTAATCTTCCAATTCTCTCCCCCAGTCCGCCAGGGAAGAGTGAGTGAGCAGCTGTGTGGTATTTAGTTGCCAGCTGGGATTAAATCACAACATGTTATCTGTAAAAAAATATGCGTATGCGTGTAGATGTGTGTGTTAAACAGTATTTTTACCTTTATGCATTAATGTAACGTAAGAAGAAATAATAGAGGCAGAATTTGTAAGGCAAATAGACGTTCCTAAGTTGAAATTTGCAATAAGCTTTGAGCTCAATTTATCTTCCGGCTGGCAGAATTTAGCTTATTTTTCTGTAAAAATTCCAGATGAGACAACAACTGTGGTTTGGGTTTTTTTTCTGTTTGTTTTTGGTTTTGGTTTTTTTCCTAGAAACCTGAAGGCAAATATGATTTAGTGTTGGTGATATTTGTTCTTGACAGAGCTAATGCTTTGGTAGCCTTTCCCTTGACCCCTTTAGATGGCATAGCCAAAAATACTTAAAAATGCAATTTATGATGTGTTCTGTGCTACTTTCCTGGTTGTTTCTCAGGTGGATTTGGAGAGAAAAATACCTTATCTGAAGCCCCTCAGCTACCTGTCACCACTCTGCATCCTGAGTGGATGAGGGACTTGTTGTTGTGCTTTGTTTGATACAGGCAATACTGAAGGGAATGGGAATTTCCCAAGTGGTATGTATTTACAGCAACCAGTGAAATTATTACAGCATCAAAGTAAAGACCAAGTTAATGGCAGTGGGTAACTCTGTGTTACCAGTGGAAAATGCCATGAATGAGAGGTCAGCACCAAAATTCACGTTTGTATTCAGTGTCTAACAAATTTTCAGTTTCCACATTTCAGTTCCTGGCTTTGGCTCCTGTGTGTCCTTGGACTCTCTCTGCCTTAGATTTCTATCTATAAAATGGAGACAGTATTAATCCCTGACCATAGTGGTGTGTTAGGAGAACAAATCTATTAATGATTACAAAATATTCAGGTAACCATGGTAACAGCGTGCCAGTTACCTCAGGTAGATATTCTGTCTTTTTGTATCTTGCACGAGGACAAGTCAGACTAAGTGCTGGAATGTACCCTGAAACCTCTCCCTGCGCTCGGTGCTGACTCATCAGAAGCTACCAGCCCCTGCTTCCCTGAATTATTTCAGGAAGTTTGCTTGTATTGGGATTGAAGCAATGGAGGAAATTTTTTTAAAAGCACCTTGTTTTATTACTTGCTGGACAGATTACACCCAGCATCACGGCTTTAACTTGGAAACAGTCCATTATGTTTTATGGCAATAAAAAAAAAGTCAAGATATAAAATCTACTGCCATAAGATAATGAACTGCAGGGACGAATGTTCAGTGTAACTCTTCTCTCTGCAACGTGCAGCAGCTCTGCTCTCACTTGCTGATTGTCCAAACCAGGGACAATTGCAGTTTGTTTATATGATAAAGAAGCCCCGAACCTCCCTGGTAATACACTAGAATTTTCATTTAATCAAAACAATTTAATCCACTATAAAAAGAAGCCAAGACAGGCAGGGAGAAATTGATCCATGGAGAAAACAGTAATGTCATGAAGAGGGAAATCATGTCCAAACTCAGGGGAAATATGGTTGGTTGCTTTTTTATATTGCTAGATGAAAGGCATCGCAGAGACACGCTGGGACAGGCTGCACCCTAGTAGCCCTGTTCTCCATATGCACCCCTGGAAGTCACCTGCAGCACCCAATGCAGGCATGGCAGCTGTGCAGGGGATGGAGGCATGTGGGCATGGGAAGTGTCTATATGAGCCCCTGGGAAGGCAGAGAGCTTGACGAGGATGAACTGGGAACCGGCAATGCTGTCCCATGGTTTTGGTGATCAGCCTCCAGCCTCCCAGCGATGCCATGGAGACAGCCTGCCTGGCTGGGTACCATCCTGGATAGGGCTGATGAAAGAGGTGAGTGGAGATGTCTGTCTCTCTGTCCAGGAGTCAACCTCATTCTCAGTGAGTGGAAGGGAATGGAAATCATAGCAGCCCAGTTGGTCTTGTTGCCTCCTCTCACTTTTCTTGGTGGGATCAAGGATGAAGTCTCATCATGACTCAGCTTTTGTATTTGAATTAAAAACCAGGTGAGGTCTAAGTTGTTCCTGTGTGGAAGAAACATCGCACACATCTACCACTATGCACAGCATACCTGGGTAAACATACACCTACCACACCCTTGCAAAAACCACAAGGGAACAAAGGATCAACCTGTTTGCACCTCTGCTCTGGCTCCCAAGAGCAACAGGTGGTATTTCCAAAAGGTCTAACACTTACTTTAAATAAGAAATTTGATTCTCCCGTTTCTGCCAAACATCTTAGGCAGAGCTGTATTTTATTTGTATATGTATTGTATCGTGGTTTACTACTTCTTGTGTCCAGTAGCTTGGAGCTGCAAGCAGAACAGTTAAAAAACATTCATGTGAATCTTGTATTTTCCTTTCCTTCACCTGATCCCAGTGCTTCCCAGTAAGTGTAATTTCCAGTGATTCCTCTAGCATGGTAAAAGCTCTGCAAGCCAAGTGTGCTTCCCCTTCTGCCAAGGACACTTGGCCAGTAGCATCACCTAGGGAAGCTCTGCTGGCACCTGGCCAGGGATGCAGTAAAGCTGATGAGTGAGTGACCTCAGCTCTGACTGGCATCAGAGCATCTTCTTTCTTGTTGCAGATGTAGGGAGCTGAGCTGTGCTTTTCCAAAGTGATTTAGGAGCCTGTATTATACCTTCAAAACCCAATGAAATCTTACAACTGATGTGACTTAACACATTGCCCACTGTAAGCACATTCTAAAAAGCTATTTTAGAAGATCCCTAAATGTTTTAGAAACACAGTTCACCTTAAATTTGAATGAAATTAATGTTTTTACTCACTTAACAGGGAGGCAGATTCTAGATGCTGTTTTTACTCAAATATCAACCCATACGCTGTCCTGGACACAACTCCAACCCATAGGTAGCCTCAAACTATTGTGTTTGACTTTAAACGAAATGCAGCTGAGATTAATTGATGCAAAGCTGCTGGAAACCATGCCTCTCAGTGCCACCTATGTCTTTTGTGAGAAAAAAAAAAAAAAAAAGCTTTTGTGATGTTCAATTGTTTTTGTTTATCCAAGCTGGTTTGGTTGAAGTGTTAAGTTCCTGTGTTGTCCAGAGCCACAAAGGGCTAGAGATGTCAGAGAAACCTGTCACATCATGCTATTGGCTTCTTAATTGGAGTTTGAAGCTGTCCCAAAAGCTATTGCAATAAAAAGTCACTGCAGGCCAGATGAGTTGTCTGTGGGATCTTTCTGTTCCCTGATCTCAGAGCCAATTATCCTCCAGTTTTGCAAGCAGGGTCCCCTTCAGTCTTGAGTTGTACCAGAGGTAACTGCTCTGCAAAACATCCCAACTTCTGTGGCAAAAGGTCTCTGTTCCTGTCACTAAAGGCTCATCTCTTGGTGGTCTCACCTGAAACCAGACCTTTCTTCCTGTTGCACTGAAATCACTGGAGTGGACAAGGCAAGATGCCAAAACAATGCCCATAGAGAGTGAATGCTGTCAAGAGACAGGCATGGATATACCTTCCCAGAACCTCTATTTGACACCTCATTTTTACCAATAAATGTTGAACACATGGCACAAAGAGAGTCCAAGGACCCAAGCCTCTACTCCCAAGTAATGATCTGACCACTCCACAGCAGTGTCATGTAAGATCTACTTACTTGTCCCTGCTCACAGACTCACATTATGCCAGCCCACCCATGGGTATAGAAGGTGACCACAAGACTTAGGACTGGTAAGACTCTCTCCCTGGCTGAAAGAGATAGAAAGAACCTGTTGAAACGGGACCTTTCTGAGGAAATGGTGACACTACGGCAAGGTACAAGTTGTTCATTGGCCCCGATGCAGGGCAGGGAGAGAATCAGGGTAAACCTGCCTCCTGCCAGCTGGGGGCTAAAGGCCAATGAATGAAACCAGTCAGCTCATCTACTTCAGCAGGCACTGGCTGCAGGTTGTGAAGTTCAGATCTTGCTTGAGGAGGCCTGCTTGCTTGTGAGACTGCAGTGAGAGACAGCATCACCCTGACTCACTGATGTCTTCATCGTGTGCATCACTGGACTTTGTCTGAGCAGGGGCC
>NW_010232353.1:0-520 GCF_000690775.1 Eurypyga helias | reverse complement strand
GAAAGAGCTCCTGCAGCACCAGTCGTACCACTGCTCTCTTTATTTAATTGTTTTCAAGGTTTGGTGCTAGTCCAAGAAAAGTCTGGAGATAAGCCTGGTGACAAAACAGCTCTCCAGAAACCAACATATTTTGTGTGTTTCCGAGGGAGCAGATTTGCTTTTTGATCGGGTGACTCCAAGGGGAAAGGGAGGACCTCTCACATCCTGTTAAATGCTTTATTCACACACATGTAATTAAGATATCCTATATCTACAACTCAGCATGACTTTAATTAGAGACATTTCAGCACTAAAAGTGCTGGCAGAAACAGATAATGGTGCTGCCTTTTCCAACTGCCAGGAGACAAAACCGACCACAGGAAAAGACAATTTCCCCGTAAATTAACTGTGCACTCTGCCTTGCCATTTGCGGCTCTGTCAGCCCCAAGGCTGATGGAAAGGAGATGAAATGCAATCCCTGCTGTCCAGAAGTACTTGCCAAGTTCACAGGATGAGAGAGCAGCTGTGGCCATGGGGGGGG
>NW_010232352.1:0-610 GCF_000690775.1 Eurypyga helias | reverse complement strand
TGGGTGGGGGGGAGGTGGCTCAGGAGGTGGCACAGCACTGGGGGGGACACACACAGGGGGACATCAGCACCCCCCTCCCCCCTCTGAGGAGTGACCACCCAGGATTATCTCCCCCATAGGGCTCAAACCCCACTTTTGGGGGTCAAACCCTTCTTTTTGGGGGGGTCAAACCCCATAATTACTGCTCAAAATCTGTTTTTGAGTGTCGTCCACTAATTTTTAGGGCTCGGTCTCCCCTTTTGGGGTTCATCCATCCCCCATCAGGGCTTAACCCTCATCTTTTGGGGTTAAAACTCCCATTTTTGGGCTCCACCCCCTCCTCAGGGCTCAAAAGTCTCTTTGGGGGGGTCAGATTTCTCCTTTTTGGGTCAAAGACCTCCTTTTGGGGTTCATCCTATGCATTTGAGAGCTCAGAACCCCTTTTTTTGGGCTCACCACCCCTCAAAGCTCAAACCCTTCTTTTGGGGCTCCACCCTCCTCCATGAGAGGTCAAAAACCCCTTTTGGGGCTCAACTCCCCCCCCCTTTTTGGGGCTGAACCCTCCCCCATCGGGGATCAAACACTTCATGTTGGGGCTCAAGATCCCATTTTGGGGTCTCAATCTCCGCCC
>NW_010232351.1:315-1716 GCF_000690775.1 Eurypyga helias | reverse complement strand
CAGGTAGATGACATCAGTTGCCCATAAAGGTTAAAAATATTTGTGATAAACGGAACACTTTTCCACCACGCAAAACTTCCAGGCTACAATCAAACTTTTATATTGATATTAAGAATATGAAAACTGGGATATTTAGGCCCTCCCCCAGAAAAACCCTCAGGCAGGAAAGCATTAATTCTATATAGTTCCCAAGGCATTAGAGCTGTTTGATGAAACCCATGTAAATTGAAAGTCACCTTGTTTGCACAGCTTAGCACATAAGCCTTTGAAAAACTCCTGAAAAAGAAACCTACAATCAAAATCCACACAGGCTCTCAGCTGGGCAGCATGGAAAGCATGGGGTCATAATAACCGGCTTCATGAGAAGCACTATTTTGTTGGCATTCTGAAGCCATCCAGAAAAAAAAGCAGATGCTAGTTTTCTGTTCAAGTCCAATGTGATTACAGGTCTACCTAATAGTAGTTTCACTTTTCAGTATTTTTTCAGGCCACATTCACTATAAAACAGTAAAGGAGAGGGAGTTGAGCATGAAAAGGGAGAGGAGGACGATACAGTAAACAAAATCCAAGACTTTTTGCACACTACAAGTTCAGCAAGAAATAACTCCCACTGTTTCTTTGAAACAGTTCTTTAAAAGAGAAAAGTTTCTTTCAAACACTAGTCCATCTTCTACAAAAGCAGAATCATCCCCAGGACGTGCTCCCCAGCGCAGTTTTAAAAGCCCCCATCACACAGCGCATCCAACTGTTCTGAAGCCACTAGGCTTCCAACATTAGAAGCACCTTTCTCACATTTATCCAGGTATTTCCTTTCACTCACCTTTCCTGTAGCAAGACAGTGTAATTCCAAAATGGTATGCTAAATACTAACCAAATTAAATGGTCTTTCTGATTTCACAAAGGAATTAATGTCCTTCTCTCCCATGCTTCAGATCCACACCCCACCCACCTACCCCCAAACACAGCCCTACATCATTCTGCTCTTCTCTTGTGCGTTATCCACCAGCCACTTGTTTTACTTCCTCCCACTTCAACAATCTCTTTCCAGCACTGAGGTACCTTTCAGTAAACGGTGTAACCCAGATGGTCGTTAACAGAGCAAAGTGGTATTACCGGCACCATGGCATGTCTCAGTTTTCTAGACAACACTTTATACTCTTGGACACCTAATATTTTCTATCTCCACAGGCACTTAATTAAGCACCTAACCACACAGCTGGGAATTTTGTGTGTCACTGTGTCCCCTCACCCCAGCCACTAAAGCCACAGGAGTGGGAAACCAGACGGCTTTGGTACCGGTACCTACGTAGGTGCAGCAGCACGAGCCTGGCACAAGTCAGCAGCTCGAGCTGGTGGGCGTTCTTGTTCCATTTACGCAGCTTCACGTGCAGCAGCACCACG
>NW_010232351.1:0-293 GCF_000690775.1 Eurypyga helias | reverse complement strand
TTTCACAGTCTGCGGGCAGCCACAGCCACACACGTGCCCCGTCCAGACCCCCTCCGAGTGGAACTGTTGGTTCTCCAGGACTCAGGACATCAGAAGAACCTCTCTGTGCAGGTGCAATACTCAGCTGCTTTCGTATCAGACTTGTACATTCAATACGTACCATGCTCCACACAGCACAAGGCATTTAGTTATAAATTTGGACAGTGAGAGAAGATTACATTTTCACCAGTATAAACGGTCACAATATTTTTCCTCTTAGGGGAATTAAAAAAGTCTTAAAATTAAAAAAAAAA
>NW_010232350.1:967-1521 GCF_000690775.1 Eurypyga helias | reverse complement strand
CTGTACTCCTCCCAGACTACCTGTCCCTGCTTCTACCTTCTGTAGGCTTCCTGGTTTTGCTTCAGTTTGTCCAGAAACTCCTTGTTCATCCACACAGGTCTCCTGGTGTCTTCACCCAACTTCCTCTTTGTTGGGATGCATCGCTCCTGAGCTTGGAGGAGAAGGTCCTTGAATACTCACCAGCTTTCTTGGGCCCCTCTTCCCTCCAGGGCTTCATCCCATGGAACTCTGCCAATCAGTTCCCTGAAGAGGCCAAAGTCTGCTCTCCTGAAGCCCAGGGTAGCGAGCTTGCTGCGCCCCCTCCTCATCTCCTTAAGGATCTCAAACTCCACCATTCCATGGTCGCTGCAGCCAAGGCTGCCCTTGAGCTTCCCATCCCCCACCAGCCCCTCCCTGTTGGTGAGAACAAGGTCCAGCATGGCACCCCTCCTCATCAGCTCCTCTATCACTTGGAGAAGGAAGAAGTAATCAACGCATTCCAGGAACCTCCTGGCTTGCTTGTGCCCTGACATGTTGTCCTTCCAACAGATATCGGGGTGGTTGAAGTCCCCCAT
>NW_010232350.1:305-939 GCF_000690775.1 Eurypyga helias | reverse complement strand
TCTGTAGAGGGCCTCATCCACCCGCCTGTCCTGGCCAGTAGCTAAGAAGTTACAGCCAAACTTGGCCAGTGGCACACCACATAAATCAAGTCTCTTTAATCAGTACTGAGCTGCTGTGGGTAAAAGGAGAGGGGGGTACCTGACCGCATACCTTCAGCTGGGAAAGACAGATCTAATCCTGGGTTGCCTAATGATATGCATCTGGTTTTGTCACAGCCAAGTATCTTTGGCTGCTTTGCATTTGAGTTGCTTTCATCACCAGTAGGAATTCATTTGGTACTTCTCATGGCTTTTGCTGACACAAACAATACACTCAACATTTCAATGATTGTTAAACTGTTGTCTGAAATTTGATTTAAATATAGCAATTGGAATTAAACAAAAGTTTGAATTAGAACTCCAATGAGACAAAAAAATAATCAGTCCTTTTGGTAGGAAGTTGAATACTTTTGTTTACTAGCTCATCTGCTCCTTTTAACTTCAATTATCTTTCATTCCAAAGCATTTTATGCATAACTGTATGAATAGCAATAATCCATATTAAAAGGTCTCAGACTTCTCCTTCCACTCACATAAAATTTCAGCTCTTCAAACAGTTGCCCTTTCAATAGCTGCAAGCTTACTCTGCAGCTCC
>NW_010232350.1:0-290 GCF_000690775.1 Eurypyga helias | reverse complement strand
ACTTTAAGAAGGTTTCTTGCTCATTTGCAAAGTTTGGCAGAGTTCAGTTTCCATTCCTTTATCCCTGAAAGAGTCTCTTCCTAGGAACCCATAATAATTTAGGGACAAATTTATGTTGCATCTTAGACCATTTAACACCTTTCATTTTGAAACATCCTGAAGAATGTAGAAGGAAGGATTGTCCTGTCTGACCGTAGTGCTCAGACATGTGGGTAGTCCTGTGTCAATTGGGATAAGTCACTTGGGCTACAAATAAAGGCAAAAGTGTGTGTCATGGTTTAACTCTGGCT
>NW_010232349.1:0-5665 GCF_000690775.1 Eurypyga helias | reverse complement strand
GCCGGAGTTAAACCACGACAAATGGTAACATAAATACCTAGATAGATGTAGAATTGTGCACTAAGACAACTAAATTTAATTATCTGCAATCAATATCTGCAATCAACATCTACAGTCTACAATTCTGGAGCTGATTCCAGTCCCCAAGTACAAGGAAAAGCTACTTAAGAATGGGATTCAACCCTTGCAACACGTAGGTTCATACAGTGAAGATACCAGCTCAAAATCTTGTCACAGCAAAGTTTAGATTTCAGATGCATCTGAAGAGCAACCCAAGATTCAGAGGTGCTTCCACAGTTACTACAGAGGATTTTTGCTGATGTTGTTCTGAGGTCCCTTTCAACCCAAACCATTCTATGACTCTGATTCTATCATAACGAATATGGACATGGAAAAAGTAGGAACTGGAGGCTACAAATGCTCATGTATTACTGGTAGAGAAGTTCATATAAATCATAACGTAAAACTGCTCAAAAGTTATGTAGTTCACCATTTAAAATCATCCTGTACTCTGCAAAGTTTATAACATCCTATTTTGATCACAGTTTAATCCTTTATCCTGCATGTTTTATACCTAACATATCTTACACAGGCTCTGCTCTAATTACCTAAAATAGTTCAGCCATAGTAATGTAAGGATTTCAATTTTACACCTACTGGATAAAAAGCCTCAACAGCAAGCTGTGTGTGTATGATTATGTCCTCAAGCTGGATTTTAAATAATTTTAAAATAGGCTTAGTTAGTCATTGTAACAGGGTGTTTGTTGTAGTTATTTTTTGTTATTGTTATTTTGTTGTTGTTATCATCATCTTCATTATTACTTGTTACTCCTCTTACTAATTCAAATAATTATTTTCTGTAATTTTATATGTAGTGTTCAGACTGGCCACTTCCAGAATTTACCTGACAAATATGCAACAACAAACAGTCTGTAGAGTTAGAAGCTTTTCTGTAACATTTCACATTAATATGTTGTAAAATTATTTAAAGTGTTATAATTTCCTGCTCTGATCTGAGGAAACTGAGGCACCAATATGTAAATCAGACACTGCTAACCACTAAACCAGTGGCAGAGACAGGATGAAAACTCTTTTGTTCTCAAACCAAGAATAAAGTTTTCTTTCAGTGACAAAAGTTAACTCACAGGCTTGTCTGCCTCTGTTTTTTTTATCAACATTTCCTTCTTCATCGCCTCCTCTAAACCTACTCTTTGCAGCTCTGCTGTTAAAATTAATTCCTCCTGTCAATTGTCTCTCTTTATACCCTTAAAGTGATAGGCCAATCCCCTGCTCACAGCCCTAGCAATGCCTGATACTCCATCCTGAACCTGATCCTTCAGAAGAATCCTACCCCTCAGCCTATGCTTGCTTTACAGACAATGGAGGGAAATAGTCACGTGTAAGACCTATTCATCTGATCTCTTTCGGAGTTCCATTACTGTAAAAGATTCTGTTTTTACATCTAAAAGTGCTCTCTATCTCCATCAATTATAAAGAGTATTAAAGTAACTAGGACAGATGTAGATGCTTACAATGTAGCTATTTTCATGTATTTAAGATGTCACTCTGTCTTTTTTCTCTAAGTTGCCTAATCACAGTAACCAAACACCATTTGAGGAACCCAGAGGTATGTACAAATCCACATGGGCCTGGCCACTCTGTGTCACAGGACCTGCGGGTGACCCATGCCCTTCTGCAGCAGCTGCTGCCAGCCAGGCTCCCAGCCTCTGTTAAATCTCCAGTAACAGTGAGCCTTGTAGGCAACTGAACTGATCCCAATCAGTCTCCTCTTCCTCACTTCCGCTTCAGTAAATATCTTGTGAATAAATTAATATAAAGCTAAAAGAAAAAGAAGATACAAAAAGCTGTATATACCTATCCCATACATCATGTTTATCATACATGTTTCAGTATAAAAATTCCATGGTCCCATATTCCCCTTTTTTTACATTCCCTCACCCTTCACCTTGCATCAGATTATGCCAAATCAAAAACATAAATACTTTGAAGATTTCAGGAATTGAAGTCTTTACCCTTGAAACAGGTCACCTATATATGGCACTAAAATAAAAACACGGACTCCCAAAATTTTAATGATTCTTTACATTGTAAAAGCTGTACAAGGCCTTGAACCACCAGACCACGAGTCATGCACTCGTTTACAGACAGCCATTTAGGCTGAAATAATGACATCCTCTCCCTAAGTTTTGCTATGTGTGCCCATTCGTTGCAAAGAAATGCCATCAGCAGCAGACAAGCCCGTGAGCAGCAGCAGCAGCAGCAGCTTGAACCACCAGACCACATGAGTCATGCACTCGTTTACAGACAGCCAGTTAGGCTGAAATAATGACATCCTCTCCCTAAGTTTTGCTATGTGTGCCCATTCGTTGCAAAGAAATGCCCACATTCATGCACAAGCCCGTGAGCAGCAGCAGCAGCAGCAGTAGTGAAGATCACTACAGTGACACTTTCAATATTAGCCACTTACTTTGTATTCAGAATTGTTTGTCTCTTGAGGATTCTCCTGACACTAAAGAAAGAGGCTGCAGCAACACACTTAGAAAAGGTTGTTTCTTGAGGCATTTCTATGTCATTGTTAATTCATTTCAGTAGTACAACTAAAAATCTGAAAAGACTTGTTTTCATAGAAACCACAGATTCTGACCTCAAAATACTGAAGTACCAGAATTAGTTGTTCTTATTTTTTCTTTTTTTTTCCCTCCTCTTTTTTATTTTTCATTTAAAACTTCTGTACAGAAGTGGTTTATCAATTAAAGGAAAATATATATCAATATTTTAATTTTCCAGGACTAATCCCTGGCCCTGCTGAATTCAATGGAAAAATCTTACATGTCTTCTATGAAATTAAGGTCTAACCATATTTTTCTTTGGTTTAGGGAAATGTGTCAGTCTTAGGCATATGGTCTCTTTCCTAAGAGTTCCGTCCACAGAAGTGGTCTAAAGGCAGCTGCTACAACCTTTCTCCCACTCCCAATGCAACAGAGCTTTCCATTATTGTCTGTACTCAGCAATATTTTCCTTCATAATTATCTTTAGTTATTTTGGCAGCTTTAAATATGATACTAGAAAATAAAGGGTGATAGAAATAAGGAAAATTAGATACATAGCAGACATTTTAAGCTTAATGTTTTTGCTTGTATGTAGCTATTTTTTTGTTTGAGATTTCCTTGGAAACACTGCCCAGATTCTGGCTGACACCCCAGTAGATTGTGGCTCTCTTGTAAGTGCTCTGCTGTATCTATTAGCTCCATACAGGTGTCTCAGGCATTTGGTGTCCTCCCTGTTGGTGCTAGATGCCTGTATCTGGATAGTACTTAGGCAGGATTCTGTGTCAGGTGACAGACACCTCTAATTGGGGATCCAAGCTTCCTTATCATTAATGCAGCTTCTCCAAGCTTTATTCAGCTGTTCACACTCAACAGCTATCTGTACTGACTCAGAGCATTCATCCTCAGGGTATCAAAGGCAGCCACAAAAATTTTTGGTAGATATGAAATACACCTTGCAGAAAACCAGTACCCTTCTACCATGGTAGATAGAGGGAAGGTAAGATAAGCAAGAATATGTTTGTTCGCCCTAGAAAACTATGTATGGAGTAATGAATTGAACCCTACATTTACAGTGTTGGCAATGGGAACTTAAATATCAATAGTGGGATTCAGTTGACAAACGTGAGTATCTGATGTCATGCAACACATTCTTCTGGTTCTGGTAGAACCTACAAAAGGAACCTATAGAAAACCTTAATTTATTCATATCAGCATCTGTAGGCCAAATAAGATGCTCAGCATTGCTAAAATGACACAAGATGCCTATAGTAAGCAACCAAAATCTTCAATTTTGTTACTTGTGAGGGCTCACTCATGTGGAGAGTAGCACTGCCCAAATAGAGATGTTTAATACTGCTTTAGATTAGCTATATCTAGAGGCAACTGCTGCAATTGAAACTACAGTAGGGAATCTTCTTCCAGTTCCACATAGTTTTTCATTCTCTTAGCTCTCAGCTATGTTTTGTGGAACTAAATCCCGACCCTATACATAGAAACCTGTTTCTGACTGCAAAGGTATCACATATTTCTACCATCTCCTTTTTGAAAATTGACTTGATCTGTTTAGTGCTAGACTTCAGAATCAGGCTATGCAAATCTGATATCAGGTTATAGAGGTGTGCTGGTTTTGTTCCTTCCTTTTAGCTCTCTGCTTTATCAGTCAAGATAGCTGGATGCCTCATTTAAGTAAACAGAATCTGTACTCATGTGGGTATAGATTTTAAGCATTTACTATTGTTTTTCTACAGAGTGAATAGAGCAAGATCTTTGCATTACTCAAGTGAACTATATCATATGTTCTTGGTGATATCTAACCAGCTTCCATGATTCAGTCATTACAGCGTGTTGGATTGAGATTATTGGCATCCCAGAATACATATTTTTTTTCTACTTACTATAAAAGGAAGGAGGGTGAGTAATACAAATGTAGATATTGCAACACAAATGTCTAAAGCCAGATGACGTGCATTTTGCTTTGGATTCCTAATTTTTTCCCTTTTGCTCTTCACAGTGAATTGTATTACATATGCACTAGCTTCTGACATTGTCCCTGCTTGTTTTGTTTGATAAAGACCCAAACCTAATGCTTTTCTTTCAAGTTATTCTTATGGAAGTCTGTCATTATTTTGCTTCCTAATCATGCTCCTAATTTATTTTGTAAATTTTCAAGTTATGCAGTGATATTTTACAAAACCAAACCAGAAACTTTCTAATTAAAGTATCTTCGCAAGGAAGAGTTCATTCTTTTATAGAGCGGATATTATAGTTGCTGCTCTCTCTTTGATCAATCTTACAATACATGATGCTCATTCTGAGTTGATCAGCAATTTTTGTCTCTTGCAAAGAAGAATTTTATTAATTTGAAAAGGTTTGGGATTTGTATTACACCAAACTTTTTATTAGAGGTCTACAAGCCCTGTGGAAATTATTTAACTCACACAACTTATATAGACTTGAATACCCTATTAATATAAAACACACATTTGGATTATGGGAAAGAGAGATGACTATTTCAAACAATCCATTTCCATGGGGAATAGATTTTGAATGAGGGGGAATGGCTTTTAATGAGTTAGAGGGGAGGAAAGAAAGTAGATGTTGGGTCTGTGGGAAGATTGTCTCTGGGTCCCATCCTGGAAGACTACATACCTGCTTTACCTAATATGCTAGTAACATACTGCTGTCCATATAAACGTTCTACATGAGCACCTATTTACTATGAATACACACTGTACATGTACTGTACTCTCCACTGAGGTGGTATCAACTTGTAATCAGTCTCTTTCAGGAAAGTGCTTGTAGCCTGGCAGGTCTGGGGTCAAAGCTACCACAGAGGAAACACTTTGCAACAAACTGTAGTTGAAGGCCCTGAAGATGTTATCAAATGACCACGTTTGCCAGCCTTTTTTGACAAAAACGCCAGATGACGTGACGTTGACAGTTTTAGTCAAAACTGTCATGGATCTACATAAATTTACACAACTTAATAGAGTTCTCATCTAAATAAATAGACATATTCTGTTTTAAAACTAGAATGGTACAGAGAAAGGATATTACTCCTTGTGCTGGATTCAGTGAGAAAAGAGTTAACTCTC
>NW_010232348.1:0-1007 GCF_000690775.1 Eurypyga helias | reverse complement strand
GGGTGCTGGAGGGATCCGGGCCCTGCGTTCCCCCAAAGGGTGCAGGGGCCACCTCAGTGTCCCATCGAGGGGCTCCTGTCCCAACCCCTCCCCCGGCTTCGTCCCCACCTGTGATGGTCCAGGCACTGGAGGGGTCCCGGCCCTGTGTCCTCCCAAGGGGTGCGGGGACCACCTCAGTGTCCCATCGAGGGTCCTGGGGCCCATCCCAACCCTTTGCCCTGGGTCTCATCCCCATCACAGGGTCTGGACACTGGAGAGATCCGGGTGCTGGAGGGATCCGGGCCCTGCGTTCCCACAAAGGGTGCAGGGGCCACCTCAGTGTCCCATCGAGGGTCCTGGGGCCCATCCCAACCCTTTGCCCTGGGTCTCATCCCCATCACAGGGTCCGGGCACTGGAGGGGTCCGTGCCCTGCGTCCCCGCTTCAGACCCATGCAGACGGTGTTTTCTTGAGCAAAGATAACGACCCCTTTGATCGAGGCATTAAAACCTGTACAGGCGGGCGGTTGGATGTACGCGGTAGCCGAATGTTCTATCCTTGAGGCTTTGAAACTTCTTCAGCTTTGAAGAATTCCCGATTGGGGACTGTGCGCTTGAAGACTGAAACGTCCCGGGTAAAACATGTAACTCTCTACACTCAAATTATCTTGTTCATAATTAAGATCATACGGTCAGCTTTGGGCATGAAAATGCTGTCCTAAACCGAGCAACCCTCATCGTAACACTAAAAACCACACCCCTGAGATGCGATTAGGGGACCCCCGCCCAAAAAAGACCCTTCACCGCTGAAGCACGTGCGGTACATTTTGATTTATTAAGGAATCTGCTAATGAAGTGACGGATCAACTCTACGGGCCTGCCCCGGGGGCTGAGAATTGTGGTGAGAAGGCGCATGAAGGTCGGGCCGCGGTGGGTCTGGGGGGGTCAGGGGGGCCAGGCGTCCCTCGGCGGCTTCAGTAGGTGCTGAAGACAGCCTGGATGTGCTCCCCGTCCCGCGGCACGTAGGTGC
>NW_010232347.1:0-1462 GCF_000690775.1 Eurypyga helias | reverse complement strand
CCAGCGCTCCGGCCAAGCCTCCCTCTCCCTCCTCTCTGCTCGGAGAAGCGGTGAAATGGTTAAGCAGTGGAGTGTGTTTTTCTCCAGCCGTCTCCATCAATTCCGAGAACCAGGAGCCCAAGCAGCCGAGACGGTCGATACCTCGGCCCCAGACCTCCCATTTCTCTTCCCCTCGCCGCCCCACGCTCCCCATCCCAGCCCCGGGGAGGAGCAGGTGTCCCATTTGGATCCGTTTTGGCTTCTACCCCCGCAGAGGCTTCACACCCCAAAGGACAGGGAAGAATTTACAACCCCCGAGAAGGGTTTTTCTCATTTGGCTGGAGCGGCCGGTTAACCCTTTCCCACTGGGGCCAGGAAAGGGAAGTGGTGGGAAGATGTAACCCTAGGGAGGACCCGGGAACAAGGCTGCCACGGGAGACATTCCCAGGAGGGATGCCCGGCTGTGCCAACGCAGGGACCTCGCGTCCCCCTTCCCCGCTCCATCCCGAGCGGCCAGGCTGCAGTCGGCTCCGGTGGGATACCGCTCCCTTGGCCGGACACCAGCACCTCGCTGGTTTTCCAGTGCCGGGAAAGGATTTCAGATCAGGCATCTGGGAAGAGAGCGCCTCTACCCGCGTCTCCGTCACCTTATTTTTAGTTGCGTTATGTAAGTTCTTCGCGACGTCATGGATGTGGGGGGTTCTTGCATCTAATTCCAGCGTGACAGCCCAGCAATTCAAACGAGCTGTTCCTCTGGTGAAGAAGATAAAAGGATTTGTAATTTCTCCTAATAAAAGAGGCCTTTTGGGACGACCCTCCGAGGATCTCGCATCTAGGCCTCCGCTCAGACACCCGCTCCACTTTCTTCCCTTCCTCTGCTCCTCCTTATCCCCAGGAAATTTGCGTGCTGGAAACCTTTCTCCCTCGTACCCCCCCGGCTCCCGGAGCGAGTCTTGGGCTGGAAGCAGCCGGTGATTTCTTATCCTCACGTTAAGAGGCAAATTGACCAAATTGTCATTTCCTCTGCCTTTTCCCATGTCACAAACTCCTAATGGGCAACGGGGCTGCTCCATGCTGGCCGTGCCGCGCGACGCTGTGCCGGAGCGTGCGGCAGCCGCCCGGAGCACCCTGGGAACGCACGGCAGGAGAAACCTGCCTTTGCCTCGTGCCGTAGCATTTGCTTTGTTGTTTTCCTCCCCGTTGCTCGCTGTCTTTCTGTCAGGGTGATTCACTCCCCGGGGCTCGGCGGCAGCTGGAGCGTGCCCAGGGTAACCATGGTGGCAGAGTCCCTCACCGGTTCCCTAAATCCCTGCGGCACCTCCCGGTGCCTTTTCGGAAGGCAGAGACCTTCCACCTCTGGATCTTTGCCGGAGGAGCAAAATCTGGTGGGTGCCAGCCCTTTAGCACCAGTGGGTTAACACACGGCAGCCCTGGGCTGAGCCGGGGACGGCGGTGCCAGCCCTGGAGCACCCATCCCCATCCC
>NW_010232346.1:659-15641 GCF_000690775.1 Eurypyga helias | reverse complement strand
GGGGCGGAAGCCGATGTGCCCGTTAGCAGCCCGCCTCGCCGGTGCCTGGTAGGGAGCGACGTGTGACTCCTAGTCAAACAGCAGGAGTCGGGATTTATGCCCTTTACTTCCCAGGGTTGTGCTAATTGGGTCGCGGAGAGACAGGTTCCCCCTCCCACGGCTGCTTTCCGAACCGGGCGAATCGCTGTATCGAGGTGAAATTAAAACAACCCCATGGAGAAAACCGATGCTGCCCTCGACACGAACTCAGCCAGCCTTGGGCAGTACGGGCAGTGAGGTAGGCAGAGCAGAGGGCCGGTAACCCTAATCTCCCTCCATTACACAGGGTCTTAAGAAAGGAGAAGGATGTACAGGGAGAAACTGCTTATGCCCTGCGAGACCCCTCCCAGAAGGAGACAAGATGCTTTGAGCTCCAGAAAAAGCCATCACAGACCTTTCAGCAACGCTACGTTCAATTTTAATGTATAAAATGGGCTTTTCTTCGCTCTGTAGGGAGAAGCACAAAAGCAACTGGTTGTTTATGCTACTGAATAAACTAAATGCAGGTCTCCGAGGGATCTTATGCAAACCACTTACCTTGAAACACAACCCCCCGGGAAGGTGAGCTGTGGAGAGATGCATGGTTAATCTTTTACATCTTCAGAGCAGCATCCAAGTAGCTGGCTCAGCACCAGTTAGCATTAGGTATCACGGAAGGTAGGGGCTGTGGTTATAATTCAGAATGCAGAAGTCACTTGTAAGGTATAAGTAGCAGGACATTTGGCGTGGAAGTTTAGTGGAGCATGATGTAGGAGTTATCCCTAAAGCGTGAGTGCTTACATTAAGTCTTGAAGCTGAAGGTAAATTGTTAAAGTGAGAGTTTGGAGAGAAAGTGCATTTATTATTAGGATACAATCCATAGAGTAGTTTTAAAATAAAAATAGGAAGCCTGGCTTTTCTGCTCAGTGGCAGCTGTGCTTGGTAAAAGGCACTTCAGTTCCTGTGAATGCAGGTGAGAGACACTCTCAACAATAACAGCAGAAGAATATTCGTCTGTTACATTTTTCATAGCTACTGACATTTGCAATATAATTCCACTTCCTTGCCTTCACCATGTTCCCCATGCCCAACAGATTTAGTGTAGGGGGGAGTTTCCTTCAATTCAGCCTCTGTAAATAAAGTGAGAGAATTATGCAGTTGTAGGAAAAAATAATTCTTTCCTCCTTGCTCTACAGCAGTAGGGAAGAACTGCATGAAGTTATGCCAGCCAGGCTTGCTGCGGAAGGAGAATTGGGATGTAAAAATGGGGATGTTGTGTTAATATAGCCAGTGATCATGAGCTGTAGGAGGGCTGTGGACTATCAGAGACCAAGCTCTTTGCGATTTCAGTTGGAAACCATGTAATACTTGGCACCCTGCTTACAGAGCAATTTTCTTTCCTGCCCATAGGTTGCCCTAATACCACAGAGCCCCTGAAGTGTCCACCAGAAAGGGGATTGAGAGAAATTCTCATGCTGGTACAGCCTTCCTGGTCAGACCGGGGCTATTTTATCCAGTTTTCAGTGTTCTGCCCGTCTTTCTTCCTTCTTTCTGTAACAACAACTACAAACATTATCCCACAGCAGACATTCTCACAGGCTGTTAAATTGGACAAATCCCTCACCACGTTTTTTTTTTAACTTTCATTTTCCTTTGCTGCACACCGGCCTGTGCAGGTCCTGAATGCCATTTCCTGTTTTCTTTCCCAGACCTCCCAAACACATACATCCTCAACAAGTTTCAGGTCACAGAATAAAGCAGAGAAAGAGCAAAACCAGCAAAAGCAGCAAAAATATTTTCTGGGTTGATAAATTTTCTTCAATCACTCACCACTTTGTGCCTCTTAAAAATTGCCATCACAATAACTGAATCTTTTTCAGTAACATACATATTTTAATGGAATATATAATTATGTAATCTGTTGATGTTTTGCTGATTTTTCAGGCCCAACCTCCTCATTGCTGAACTCAAAAAAGGGCATATCCAAAATAACAAAATCTACAAAGTAGAACACTGTAACAAACCAAACAAAAGTCAGAAGGATTCACTACTTGCATTTTTTCCCCTTTTTTTCCCCATTACAATTGCCTTGATAGTGAAAGGATCAGATATAGTCTCCATCACTTGGAGGACAGACATCCCAATAAAGACAAAATGGAATTGTACCCTGATGATCAGCCATCGTATACCTGCAAAAGGGGAACTTCATCTCTCCCTGGAGTAAGGGCACATGGAAATGTCTGTGGAAGAGAGAAAGCGATGGGGAACCAGGGTTCATGAGGCACCTATTCGAAGTAGGAAAAAAACATTAATTACCTGCAGACTCTGGTTCTGCCTGTACAGATTTCTAAACAGGTACAGGTGGTGCAGGGCCAAGCCCTGGGGATGTCCTGGTACAGTTTGACAGAAAGGCACAAGCCTCCCCTCGCACACGTTTTTGTCTGAACCTGGTACAAATCCCCGCCCACATTTGCAGGCAGAAAGGATTGAATTATCACCAATTCCAGGGGCTTGTGCAGTTTTGAAAACTGCTAGGACCAGCCACTACGCTTTCAGCTAAAACTTCTTCTCTTCTCAATGCCTTATATTCCCTAAACTTCCAGTGTGGAAGCTTAAATGAATGATCCTGGGCATTGCCAAGGAAAGACACTTGCTTCTACTCAAGCAGTGCCAAACAGAAGGTTTCCTGATGTTTGAGGTGGGAAGCCAAAAGCCGGGGCAGCCAGCAGAGCCTGGCTGGTGTGCAAGGCATGGTTAGTTCAGGCTACGTCCAGGCTTTGGGAGGCTCTTGGAGAGCTTGGCTCCAAATGAGAGAAACATAAACTGGTCTGTTTGACTGCTACACAGAGTATTGCTTTGGGCTATATGTTGTAAGCAAATGTTATGCAAATATGGAAATGTCTGAATTGTCTCCTTTCTTGCTGAGGCCACAAGCAACATGTCCATCTCTTTTGGGCTAAGGAAAGGAAAAAAGTTGTGATCATGGAATCGCAGAATAGTTGTGCTTGGAAGAGATCTCTGGACAACATCTAGTCCGCTCCCCTTTGCTCAAAGCAGGATGCCTAGGTCCGAGTCCAATCAGTGATTTTACCCTGCATGTTGGTTTCCTCGGTATCTGCTTTCAGCATTAGGAAGCTGAAAAAGTGGATTTGTTTGGAGAGTTTTGCTTGATTTGTTTTGTTAGAGATACGTCTGCATCATTCTCGTTTTGGCGGTCTTTCTGTGTACATGAGCTTAAAAATGTTCTCTGTCTGTGTCAAGCCTGCTGTTCTGTACTCATCTTTAAGGCAACAACCAGCTGTATGTGTGCCAAAAGATTTTACTGAAAAAAACCCCATAAAGCAGCAAGCAATCCAATTAAGCCGATGAATGGCAGCCCCACAACTCCAACCTAGAAAACACCAAAAGCTGCATCTAGATTGATACTTAATTTGCCATCAAAATAAATAAATAAATAAATCCTTAACCACCATGACATTCATCAGGGAAACAAAAGCTAGTGCAGGTTAGCAGCCTCCTCACTTGCCACGGGGGGAGGAAAAAAGATAACTGAAGCCCGCCTCACAGTCTCAGCCCTTGTAACAAATCCAGATAATAAAGTCCACTATATTTTGCACACTGCAGGATATCAGGGACTGTAAATATGCATCAGCCACCCTGGACAGATGTGCAGCATGCACATTTGGCCCTGGCCTGTAATTTTTTTTTTGCTTTCCTCAACCTTTCTGTCTCTTTAGGGCAGAGGCTGACCCAGGCCCACCCCACATGAAAACAATTGCTTGTGAGAAGATCTGCTTTCTCTGGTTCCTGCCAAGGCCTTAGTTTGGCCAACGGGCTGACTAGAAAGCTGTAGCTTGAGGGATTCTGCAGCTGCTTTATCTGGTCCCAGGGTCATCAGCCAATGCTGTTCTCCTGACTTTTTGCTAATACAGGCTCCTTGTCTGGGTTAGTCCACTGCTTTGTTTACCACTTCTTGGCTTTTCTACTGAATCCCAGAAAGAAATCAGACACACAGTCCTAATAAAAAGCTCGGCATGTAAAGGGAGAATGTATATTTCACTTCTTGCCTTTGCTATTGGTTTTACAAGTGATTGCTCATCAGAAACCAATTACCACAGAAAGGCTTGGGTTTGGGTCCCTGCTGATGTTAGCAGGATGAATAACCTCATTTACAATCTCTCAATTGGAAAACAAAAAGTAATGATAATAATAATAATACTTAAAAAAAAAAAAAAGTATTTTCTAATTCTCTCTGCCCCTGTTGTAATTCACAAGAAGATTAAACTAATAACTCTCCATGAGCGTGTTATGCAGATGCCAGGAGTCAGGGATAAATGGATGAAACTATCTCAGTCAGAGTCTCTGGGGAAGGAACCTCTGAGCAGACAACTGTTACGCCTTGCATGATTCAAAGCTTCCCCAGCAATGCAATCTATGCACAGAGGAGGCTGTTTAATATTTCTTTCTCTTCCCACACCACAATCTTTTTCACTAGATTTCCACCTGCAGGGAGATTTTTTTTTTTTCTGGGATTATTTTCCATTCTATCTCCTCATCCTGTTTGCAGATAGAGGTCCTTTGTGAAGAAAATTCTCCATGCTAGCATGATCAAGCTTTTCACAAGTGGCTCCCAGAGCGGTCTTCCTTCCTCATGCCTTCCGCGGACTAGAGAGAAAGCCTTGGGGGAATACACGAGGGTCCCCGTTGTGTTCCCAAGCTCTGTGCTGTGATTTGTCCTTGCAGCTCAGATCCAAATTTTTAATGTATTTTTTATCATTCTAAAGAAGAGACAGCATTAAAACAAAGTCTGTAACTTGTCTCTGCTGGTGTCCAAGATAGGAGGAATAGAAATGGTCTTCTGACTCCTCCCTTGCAAGGCTGGAAATGTCTTGCTGGTCAGCTGTGGTACCCTGATGTAGATCTACCCTGGTTTTCAGACACCCCAAGGCTCCACACAAGATGGCTTAGTAGACACAAGCACGGCAGACAGAATGGTTTTGTCCCAGATGGGTGCTGCTGGTGGTGTGCATCATGCGGGCAACATGATGGGGGAACAATTTCATGAGGGATTTGGCAGTATGCAGCACGGGATCTTCATGGATTTACATGATGACTGAGACTGAAAGGGATGGGGATGCCTGGAAGGGGTTGGGTCATCCTCCTGCTCAAATCAGGGTTAGATTTGATCCAACCTGACTAGGGAACTATAGCAGATACAAAACCTGAGCCAAAAAAGAGACAGAAGAGAGGTCATGACAGTGGACCCTGCAGTGACAGGCGGAGCATGCTGAAATCTGTTCAGATAGCAAAGGAAGATGACCTTCATGGTGAGTTCCATCTGACAGGCATTGAGGGAGTCAAATGGCTCATGTCATGGGGCACAACCAGCCAAGCAGAGTCTTGGGTAACATGGGAAGGGATTCAATCCCAGCAGTAGATCTCCTTGCATAGTGGGACAACTACCAGACAGTGTTGCAGTGGGAAACTGAGAGGAAGAAAAAATTATTTACGTAAGCAACCTGAATATAACATTGCATTTCGTGGCAACAGAAAAATCAAGCTTTAGTTTTAGGAACTGATTACAGGATTGTGTTCCTGAAGTTTGGTCTTCTGGGGGAGACTCAAAGCAAATAGCAAGGCTGTTTCTCTGGTCTCTGACAAAATGCCACTGCCAGATAGTGCTGGGCACATAGGGCTTTATTTTCACTTCTGGTAAATTTAAGGAGGTTCAAGGAGGAGACTGGGAACAAGAGAGATCCTACAGATGGGAATCAGCCCCAGGTCCAATTTATTACATTTAGATACCTGGGCAGATACATTACATCTGTATTCAGGGAAGCGTTGGAGAATCAGTCAATACAGACTAAACAGCTGCAGAGCAAGAGCCGTGATAAACTGGGTGCAAAAGACCAGCAGCTCTTCGACAGAAAGATTAAGCCTAGAGCCCTCATCCTTGGCAGCATGGAAAAAACTTTCTCAGTTAAAACACCTAGAAATATGGACATGCACTTAAGAGGAGACTCATCAAACCAGACAGGCTTCCTTGTGACGCTAGAGTCTAAACAAACCTCTGAATTTCATCTAGACTCGGGCTTAAAAAAACCCTGTGTTGAGAGATCTGTGTTATTGTTTGCACCACACAAACTCCAGCACTTCTTTAGGGGAAAATTCGGATACAGAAATTCAGTGACTCACTGCAATTGAACAGAACAAATTCAGGCAGCTCATCTTTTCCCTGGGTTCACATAGCAATTAAACCCCAATTTTGCTATTTCACATCCAGCCTGTTATCACAGAGTGTCTGCATCTTGGCCTATCAGAAGTCCTACTAATGCTCATCATGATTTTCTTGATTGATGGTTTCTTTTCCTGCTTCTCTTTCCTTGGTACAAGTATGATTTATTTTCTGTGCAGGCAAAATGTATAATAAGACATTTCTGGAGCTATTTAATGATATTTTCTGTTATAGACATTCTTGAAATGAACAGATTGATGTGAGTACCTTAGTGACCCTTCTGGGAATCTTCACTCTCTCTTCATTTTTTCTGATGAATTTTTTCACCTGTTGTTGCAGATATTCCCAGCAATGAATTAAAATAAATATCTCATCACAAATGCCTGCAGATCCTCGGGATGTATTTCTGATGGTTGACTGCACAAATGTTTTATTTTTCAACCCGTTTAACATGAACTTGTTTGACCTGCTTCCTGGCATTGGCATTCCTGGAGAAACACTTTGAATTCCGAATGCTGAAATAAAAATCGCTGCTATTGTTTAAAACATGCAAAAACGTATCATTTATTCAAATGTAAGATTTGTAAATAATTTAATTTCATGGGAGATGAATCATTAGTCGAAGTGCAGACTGCACTAGAGGTCATATTTAATTTATTTTCAAAGCCTTCCTTTGTGCTTTTTGGTCCAGTATGTCATAAGTTATTCAATACACAAAGGTGTCTACTTATGTCTCACAATAATTAAGCTGATTAAGTCATATTATCACTAACAAGAAGCATTAATTCCACTAGAGTGAACACAGCAAACAATCAGTGACATTTCCACCACTCAGACTGAAAACACATTATAGGCAAACCGGGGAGGAAAAAGCCTCACTTAGCCAGACCTGTTTCTTTATCTGATCTCTGTGGAGAAGTTACCAACTGATGTTTTCAGAGCAGTAAAGAAAACAAAAGGTGTAAAGGAGCAGAGAAAATCAGCATGTGACAATCATGCAGACCACTTTTCAGTGTGGCAGAGGCTAAATTATTATGAAAAAAGCTAAAGGATATTTATTTCTACAAAACTGAGATCAAACAGGAAGCAGTAAGAGGAAGAGCAGGCTGTTCTGTAGGATGAGTCCAAGGAGATATTTAAGACACTGAGGCAACTTGAAAAGAAATCAGGATGAATCTCGACCCAGTCCTGGCTAAATTAAGTCATGTTTGTTCCAGCATCATCTTAGGTGCGAAGAGAAGAAAACAAAGACCTAGCATCTTTGGAGGCTGTAATTAAGCACTGAGTGCCATAGAGTTCACTGTTAATTAACCACTGAGTGCCACAGACTTGAGGCTGAATCCAGAACCCTCCAAGGTCGGACTCCCACTGATCCCCATGGATTTTATCTCTCTCTTGCCAGTGCCGATCCCTGCCGGGAGCTGAGGCCGCCTGTACACATGGCTCTACCCAGGCTAACCTGGCTGCATGTAGCCTGCTGTGCTCCTGATAAGGATTCCTGGGGGCTTCACTGGTTGCTGCTTGACTCCATCTGTGGCAGACCCGAGCAGAGCTGAGTACCGGCCCCTCTGGGTCCTTTCTCTCTGGCCCCTTTTTTCTCTACCTCTGGATTAATTTTGTCTCTCTGGTAGATGCTTTCAAATCATTACAGAGATATAAGTGATGTTTCCATCCGAAGAGTCTATTCAGCAATAGCAAGAGCACAAAAACCTTCCCTATTTGCGCTGGTGCCCAGAAGCACCATGTGCCTGCCTAGCATGGCCTGCAGCGTTTTGCAGCCAACTGCACCACACGGCAGCTTCCTCACTGTTGTAGAAGCAAATCTCAAGCTGGCTGGCAGGTCCCTGAAAGCCAGATTTGCCTCTGGATCTCTAAGAGAGCTGGAACGTATGAGGGGGGTATATAGAGAGAGTTCTGCCAAGCATGTCTCCAGAGAAGCTCTCATGGCCAGTGCATTACCAGGATACAGAAACCAGCTAATGCTCATGAACTGTGCAGGAGTGTAAGCACAGGAAAAGTTGCAAAAATAACTGGTTGTAGGGCAAAGACCTTGCATTTTTAATGACACCCTGTCCCTGCGGGAGCTCTTCAAAGGAGATCTCATCTATGAGATGGACGATTCTGACCAGGCATGCCCTTTGAAGAAGGGGTAGTAGTGTGTTTGCATTAGGTTTAAGCAACTGTCCTCCTCCGTAAAGCAAGTCCTTTTTATTGTCCTTTTCATCAAGATGTTCATTGAGAAGAAGGATTGAAACGGAGCTCTTGTCAGTGCAGGACTTCCTTCAGCTAGGCAAAAGGAGATCCTCAGGGAATGTGGGGTGTGGTGGCCTGGGCTGGGCATTGTGTTGACCCCCAAATCCCATTTGGAAGAGTCCTGGCCCGAACATGCAAACCTGAGAATCAGCAAGAGGGGCAGGGGGGTATATGCGTGTATGTATCTCATCTCCTGGGCTGAGGATAGCCGGGAGTAATGGAGAGGAGAGAGAGCAATTTACTGAGGGTCGGTTGAGCTTTAGCTGTAGGGGTTAAAAAATGCCAACACACTGGAGATTGACACTCACAGTGAGGTGGCAAAAGCTGTCCACTTGGTGGCTCAACCCCAAGAATTTCCTAAGGCAGGTGTGCAGATCATTAACTTCAAATGCCTATGGTTTTGGAGAATCAATTTTGGGACCTGCCTTGGGGAAGCAACACCTGGGAACCTGAAACAATGTGCCAGCTCCATGCGTTCTTTTAGATCCTGGATGCCATGAAGCAGGTGTATTGGGTACTTCTGCTGTGTGAGACAAAGCACAGCTAATGGCTTGGCCCTGCAGCAGAGGGACCCTGGGTGAGCCCCTGTGGGCTCACTGGAGAGGGCCTGCAGTCCTCTCTCAATGCCTGAAAATGGCAGGGAAGATATTGCCAGAGCTAATCTGGGAGAGGGAGACGCTCACTGCCCCCGCAGGAAGCCAGGTCCATTTGATACTTTTATTACTTCTTGAGGCTGATATTAATTTTGCTGTATCAATTTACATAATTCACTTGTTCCTTTGAAGCAGTGAAACAGGCTAATGCTGTACAGGGGTCTCAGGCCGTGGCTGTTTGGGATTCTTTTTTTACCCTTAACACTCTGCAGAGACCATTGAAGAATGCACCAGGCAGCATAAAATCATTTGTCCTACCATCTAATTGGGCCAGGAAATATTTCATCTACTGGCAGCCAGGCAGATGTGAGCTGGGACCAGTTACCAGAAGCATCCAAGTCCCTTTCATGTCCAAAGCACTGTCCTCCTGGGTCCCTGACTCCCACGAGACCCTTTTGAGTGTTCCCTGCCCCCCAAAGAGCATGTAACCCACTTGTAGACAAAGATTTTTCTGGGTTAATCCCAAAAGCTGCATTGCAGTCTCCCCAAGCCATTCACTGAGGAAGGAGAAGGACAGCTGGCGTGCAGCCATCTCAGACTCCATCCAAAGGTGAACCACTTCCCACATCAAGTTGCAAGTCATGCTACCAGCAGACACTGGCTCACCTATTCCCAGGCAGTTGGTCCCTGCCCCTGGAACACATCCAGGTTATCTCTCCGACTCCTGTGGCGAGTGCGTGGGTAGCGAGCATCTAGGGGAAAGCTTAAGTGAACCATAGAAAGCAAGGCACAGTAATAACAATAAGCCACTACTGCCAGATCTAGCCCTTCTCCCCATCCCTTTACGCCCATGCCTTGGTGCAAATCCCTGCAGCGTCTCTTCTCAAGCTGAAGCATGGAGCTGTGCAACGTCTCCAGCACATGGCTCCTCCTGGCCATGACCCCAAAGTGCTCCTGAGTCCAGGAAAGGAAGGAAAGGGACCTTGAGCCCCCAGCACCCGGGCAAAATGAACTAAATGAGCTCTGCTGGGCTGCTCCAGCAACTAAGAAGGACAGAGGGACATGTGTGTCTGTTGAAGCCAAGTCCTGCTCCAAGAGCTGTGCAGCTCAGGGACAGCCAGGAGCCAGGGTGAGTTATTAAAATACAATTTATTGGTACAAATCAGACATTGTGAAACAAACTCAGTTTAGGAAGAGCTGTCATGTTCTGCACAGATGGGTTGGAAATGAACTGTCCCGTGACGGGAGCGATTGGCAATGCTAGCAGACAGACTGAGTGGACAGGTGTAGGGTTAGCAGGGCGGGGGGAGAGACTGTTCTGGGGCTGGAGTCCTGCCCTTAAGGGCTCCTGACAGCCAGCTAAAAGTCCTCCAAGAGAAGCAGGATGCAGTGGGAGTTGTCTGTTCTATGCAGGTGGGATCCTCAGTGCAGGGGTTCCCCCAGCTGTGGAAAACAGAGATACATATGAGGGCAGGGGGAGAAGGGAGGAGGACTGTCACCTGTTTTGGGGGCCTTCTGACAGCTGGAAACTCTCCTTCTTTCACATGATGTTGCCTCGGGCTAGAGAGTTACCAAGCAAGGCAGAGAGTCACCTTGTGCATCTTGCAGCTGCTTAAGCCAACAGCTCTTCTGTCCACCCAATCTGTGTGCTCCAGCCCATGCTGCTCCCAGAGCAAAGACTGGCTGTGTCCTGGGCTTAGGGTCTGCAGTCCTGCACACATTGGGTCAGGGTTTGAAGGGAAGCACTCATAATGGCTGGGTTTTGCACTAACTTCCCGGAGAAGCCAAACACCCATGGCTGCTCTGGACATGCAACACATCCCACTGGATGTCATGGATGGAGCAATGGTCACTGCTCCATATGTAGTGTCAGGCTTGACTGAACCAGGCTTGGTCTGCGTACATTTTCCATGCCTGCTGGGACAGAAATACCGGCATGCAGCTCAGTACATTCACACAGCCAGACAAGACAAAGAAGTGACAATGTTTACAGAGATGGACGGTCCCTAAGAGGACACAGGAATGGGTAAACTCAAGGCAGATTTGCTTAAATATGGTCATATGGCCCCCCAACAGCCCCTACTGCCAACACAACTCTGCAGGATGAGATGGGAGAAATGCCCTCCCCACCTTCTCCTGCCCATCTCTATCACTTCTCAGTCTCTTGCTCCTTAAATCCTTTCACCGTGCACTGGTGAGCCACTGTCTCAGCAGCTCCGCAAAGCCCTGAGTGGTTCATACATGGAGCTGTGTGCTGCAGGCGGACTGAGCAGCTGAAATAATGCAAGTGATTCCCAGGGCCTTGGGCAGAGCCACCCAGGTCCGGCGCTATTTCAGGTCATTGTTGATAACCACACTGTCATGCACGTCACAGTAAGTTGTCATCTTCTTCCTCTTGCCAAAGGTGGAGAAGCTGTTCTTGTTCTCCCAGCCCAGGAAGAGTGGCCCGTCTTTACTGGAAAGCAGAGTGGACGTGCCGGGGATGTAGACATTGTGCTGATAATCCGGGCCTGGGAGGTGTCCCGGGTACAAGGGGCTGTACTGGGATGTCCAGGTGCTGTTGGAGCCTGCTGAAGCCTTCTGAAACTCTGGAGGAAAGAAGAGTGTGAGATTGGCTCAGGGGAGATCACGTCCATAGATCAGTGGGACAGTGACATCCATGTATCACCATCCTCCCTTCTGGGGCCTGGACAACCCTTCCACACCACAAAACTCTTACCACTGCTAAGAGTAGGGATGTGTCCCCCCCACTGCATCTCCACTAAGCGACAAGAAGGTCTGGTCTTCCCAGCACCCCAGTACTAACCAGAGACAGGGGTCACCAGTGTGCACAGCCTCTCGTGCTCCTTCTGGAGGGCTCTGCGGATTTCCCCCACGTCCTCCAGGCTCTGGGAGCTAAAGTGAGGAAACTAGTTCAAAGGTACATTGGAGATAACCTCCCTGTCCCCACATCCCCTTCCACCCACTCCCCCTGCTCCCACAGTGGTGGATTTGGTACCTCTTCAGGGTAGGTCGCTGTGTGCTGGGAGGCAGCCAATCCATGTTGGGCTGTTTGATCTGGAAAACACAGGGAAGGGCAAGGCTGGTTATTGGGACCCTCTTTTAATCAGCCCAGCCCTGCCAGCACAAGGCTTCAGCAGCCAGGGATGCAGGACTCTACCTCCTCCTTTGTGGAGAAGCAAGCAACACATTCCCATTTTAGGGAAACTGAGGCAGCATTGAACCAGCCTGTTCCCTTCTGGACCTTCCCCACCCTCCTAAGAACTGGGGTTGTCTGGGCCTTGCTCTCTGTCCCTGAGAGTTTAATTGCCAAGGTCTGTCCTACCTGGGAGAGAGGGGTTTTTCCTATTTCTGTTAATTTTAAAAAGCCTTTTCTGTGGGTGCGATGGTAACTCAGCCCAGGCATCAGGCACCAAAGGGCAAGAGGTGTGGAAATTGGCTGCATACCCAATGTCCCAGGGGGGTTGAAAACAACAAGGGGAAAATCCCATTAACGTAATAGAGAAGTGAGTCCAGCGGTGCAGAGACGTGCAGGGAGAGCCTCCTGGCAGCGAGTCCTGGGCTCGCCTTGCAAGGGCTGTTTTGTTAAAAGTCAGATGTAAGTGGATTAGACGCCTCATCACTCTCCATCCTTGTAATCGTGTTTCAGAAAGAGTCTTTCATTGCAAAAATCAGACGTTCCTCATTTCAGTACCTAACAAATGTTGACATTAAAATCCAGCCCAGAAGACCCCACTCCCTCCCTGCCGGTGCAGCCCGGTGTGGCACAACTGCCAGGCCTGGGCGCCAGAACTGGGGACACAAGCGGTGCCAGTGCATCAGGACCAGCCCTGGGTGCAGCAGCGGGATCCTGCAGAGTCCTGCTGGCATGGGGGAAGCGTAGTAGCAGCAATGTTCACTTTGTCCCAGCATGAACTGCTCGCACACACAAAGGAGATGCCACCCCCACCATCATAGAATCATAGAAAAATCATAGAAGGGTTTGGGTTGGAAGAGACCTTAAAGATCATCTAGTTCCAACCCCCCTGCCATGGGCAGGGACACCTTGCACTAGACCAGGCCGCTCAAAGCCACATCCAGCCTGGCCTTGAACACCGGAGCATCTCTATTGCTTTTAATGGGCGCAAAAAGCAGCAGGAAAGGATTTCCTCTCACCTCAACCCAGCCTGACACTCCCCTCATAATTAGACCCATCGGGAAGCTCAGTGGAGAGTTTCCCACTGCCTGACAGCTCCCAATTCCTGTACTGATCAAAGGCGCCAGTTATTCTCTGGGAAAAGTTGCGCCTGCTTTCTCTCATGGCAGAGGCTGAGAGAGGGGGCTGGGGCGACCTGTGGAGCGCCAGTAAGCACCGACAAGCACGGCATTACCTGCTTGGAGACCTGGAGATGCTGGCCAGGATGGGACCACTTCCCAGGGTCCTTCTTGTTGTTTGGAGGGGGGCTGCAGGGTTTGAGGAACATGAAGTCACTCTGGGCAGACTCAGGACCAAGGCAGACCTTGTAGCAGTAGCCTGGGGGGCCACCCCCAGGCACGTTGAGGCAAGTGGTCCCTGTGGAGGGCTGTGCCATAAGGTTGGACGTCTTCAGGCCATCAGGGGAGGGTCTGGACCTGGGGCAGCACTGGCAGCGGGGCAGTGCGCAGCTGCCACCTTGGCAGGAGCGCCGCTCTCCACGGCACCGAATGGCTGTGAGGATGAGGATGGCGAGGAGAAAGGTGAAGGAGATGGAGCCCAGGGAGACAAGGAGGTAGAGAGTGAGTGGGGAGGATGAGGAGTCCTCTGGGGGGAGGCTGAACTCGCTGAAGTCAGAGAGAGTCTGAGGCATGGTCTCCACCACTGAAAGCACGAGGGACACGGTGGCTGAGAGGGCGGGCTGCCCGCTGTCACGCACCTGCACGACCAGCCGCTGCCGGCTTGCATCCTGCTCCAGAAAGGAGCGGAGGGTGCGCAGTTCACCTGTGTCGGGTGCCAAGCTGAAGAGGGTGAAGTCAGTGGCTTGGAGGAGCTGGTAGTTCAGCCCCGCATCCGCATCCACCGCTGACACAGTGCCCACGAGGTAGCCAGGCCCGGCTGATCGCGGCACCAGCTCAGTAGCCACAGAGCCATTGCGCGGCATGGGGGAAACGATGACTGGAGCGTTGTCGTTCTGGTCCAGCACAAAGATGTGGACGGTGACGTTGGCGCTAAGTGGGGGGAAACCCGCATCCTGTGCTTGCACCTGGATCTGGAAGCTGCGGATCTGCTCATAATCAAGGGAGCGCAGGGCATACATGTGCCCGCTGTCCGAGTTGATAGACACGTACGTGCCCACAGGCATGCCATGGATGTGCCCATCAGCAATGGAGTAGGAAAGGTAGGCGTTTTGTTGGCAGTCAGGGTCCAATGCGCTGACGGAGCAGATGGAGGCACCTGGTGCGTTGTTCTCCATCACATAGACGCTGTAGGAGGGCTGCAGGAAGTGTGGAGCATTGTCGTTCACATCGGACACCGGGACGGTGAGGGTGCTGTGGGTCAGCAGAGCAGGTGAGCCCATGTCCCGTGCCGTGATGCTTACATTGTACTCGGGCACAACCTCCCGGTCTAGCGCCTGCGTGGTGACTAGTGTGTAGTAGTTGTGGAAGGAGGAGCGGAGCTCGAAGGGCATGTCAGGGCCGACCTCACAGCTCACACGCCCGTTGTCCCCAGAGTCACGGTCCAGAACACTGATGACAGCGATGACGGTGCCTGGTGGGGCATCCTCCAGCACGGGCGTGGACACAGATGTGAGGGTCACCTCTGGTGCATTGTCATTCACATCGAGGAGATGCACCAGCACCCGGCAGTGCACGGCCACAGCTGAGGGTCCATGGTCCTTGGCTTGCACGTAGAGCTCATGGAGGCTT
>NW_010232346.1:0-622 GCF_000690775.1 Eurypyga helias | reverse complement strand
AAAGCTCCCGGACACGTGGTGGTGCGTGCCCACTGAAGGAGTACTCAATCTCCCCGTTGGGGCCCTCATCCAGGTCAGTAGCATTGAGCTGGATGACCAGGGTGCCAGCAGGGGCATCCTCAGGAAGGCTCACACCATACGAAGGCTGGTCAAAGGCAGGCACATTGTCGTTCGCATCCAGCACTGTGATGAGGATGTGAGCTGTGCCCGAGCGCTCAGGGACACCACCATCGAGAGCCGTGAGCAGCAGAGAGTGCGTGCGTTGCTGCTCACGGTCAAGGGCCCGCTCCAGCACCAGTTCTGCAAACTTGCTGGCATCGCTGCGTGTCTGCACCTCGAGCGAAAAGAACCTGTTGGGGCTGAGCCGGTAGGTGTGCACCGAGTTGGTACCCATGTCAGGATCCTGGGCGCTCTCCAGTGGGAAGCGGGCACCAAGCGTGGCAGACTCGGCCACCTCCAACACATACTCCTGCCAGGGGAATGTGGGCGCGTGGTCATTGATGTCCAGCACCTCCACTTCGACGCGGTAGAGCTCCAGCGGGCTCTCAACGAGGAGCTGCAGGTGGAGCAGGCAGGTTCCTCCGGCTTCGCACACCTGCTCCCGGTCAATCCGCTCGTTCAC
>NW_010232345.1:0-1943 GCF_000690775.1 Eurypyga helias | reverse complement strand
TGATTCTATGATTCTATGAATTATACTCTGACAATTCAGAAATTATTTTATTCCAAAATTTAAGATTTGTAAGCATATATTTTCTGTGTGGGAAGGCTGAAGTTCATCAGACCCAATGTTAGGCTTTTAAACACAATGTTTAATCAGGAGTCAAATCAGCATTAATTGTCCCTTTCATTCCCTTAAGAGAGAGAGACAGAAGGGTTCTTCCAAAGAGCAATTAGCTTATCTGAGAGCTTGCTGCTGAGGATAATGAAGCCTAGGGTGACTAGATTCTTAACATAAATGCCTTAATTAAAGATTAGTTAGGTAGGATGAATCTTGGCATCAGTATGCTGTAGTTGTAAAGAAAAGCTCAAAAAGTGAAGAGTGTAGTTGTTACTTACTCTCTTCCTAAAAGTCTGAAATTGTAAACAGATGTGATTTACTCCAGATATCACAAGGTATTTCTGGAGCACTGCCCTTAAAGTACTGAATTGAAAGTCAGTGTTTGAGCCAGTGTCACTTTTCATCATGTTTATGTACAAAAGCAGTTGGGGGATTGAAGTCTCATGGTATGTTCCAAGGGGCATCTGACTAATAAAGTTCGCTCTGTTTTACGTTTTCAAAGAATAATGCATCATTTCTTTCATTAAAATGAGCAAGAGGTTAAAACTAGATTTTGGATAATCCCTTTTAAAAATGTGGCTTTATAAAACAGGCTGCTTTTTGTTTTACACAAGTTACAGGAACACGAAGACTGAGAGATCTTATGCTTGTATTTTTTTCTTTTTTTTTTTAATGTGGTCCTGGCTTAGAAACAGTTTACAATTAGCCTTAGAAGGCAGTCTGAAGCTAATGTTAATACCTAAACACAATTTTATGATCTAGCTTTGAGAGTAAGAGTCTGTAGTGGAAAATCTGCCTGATGAATCTGTAACTGCAGCAGTGTTAGCAAAATTGTGTTTTGAGGTTTTTATAAGTGGAGTTTAAAAATACATGTGAAAAATTAGTAAGTCTTCATAATTTACAAGGTTGTTGAACCAGCAAAAAGGGGTTTAATTTAAAAACACTCTGTATCATTGCAAAAGAGTACATTATGTGACATACCCAGAGTTTATGTAACATGTGATCCTTTGGCAAAGACTAAACTTACTGAACTTTCAAGCCACAAAATGATGGAAAAAATCTGCTGCCTTTCCAATGTCAGAGCAATTGTTGAGTGTTTCCTGTAAAACCAGTAAAAGCTAGACATAATTTCCTGAATTCTGAAAACTTAATATGTATTATTTTTAACTTCAAATACACCTTCTTTCTATTATGGCAATGTTTCAAAGTTATATCAGTGGTTACATACGTTTATTCAGTTTGCGGGGAAGTGGTTTTGGTATGAAAATGATGATAAGGGAATTGCTGGTGTAATATTTATGCTACAGACGCAGATATTGCTTATTTTTCAGCTTGCAGAAGTTTATGGTGCTGACCACAAAATTTTGTTATGTTTTCACTGAAAAAAATCAATTCTTTGTGGGAATTTGTATATAAAAATTCTACCAATAAACAACTTTTATTTCTTAACCTGTTCCACTGATTACTTCTAATTGTAAGATAATTAAATCTTTCCGTTATACTTTTCTTTGGGATTTGGGTGGTTTTGAAAATCTAGCAAAATCACACATTAACGAACTCACCGATCTTTTAACTTGCTTTCAGTATTACCAGCAGAATCTAAAAACACAGGATGTTTTAAAAAGAATCTTTCAGAAATTTCCAGTTAGGAAAAAAACCCCAAACCTTTTTTTTAATGTCACAAAGAGAGAACTGTTCTGGGATTCATGAGCATTTGTGCATGAATTCTGAATACAGCTAAGTGAACCCTGAGGTAGGAAGTATTGGGTTTTATTAGTTTTGGGCTTTGTTCTCTAGGTAATTAATAGACTCATATAATCATTTAGGTTGGAAAA
>NW_010232344.1:0-986 GCF_000690775.1 Eurypyga helias | reverse complement strand
CAGGCCTGCGCGCATGCGCCTCAGCGCCGCTCTCCACACTGCGCATGCCCCGGGGCCCGCACGCCGTGCCTTCCCCCCCTCCGCCCCCCTCAGTGTGCGCAGAGCGGGCCCGGTTCCCGCCACCGACACTCGCCCCCCCGCACCAGCACGGAGAGCGAGGGGTCTGGCTTAACAAAGAGGTGTGTGGGAACTAGCACTTACCAGCTTCAAATGCTGACGCTACCCCACGTGAAACAATCTGCTCGCTTCGGTCACTGAAGCCTGGTGTGTTTGTAGGAGATGGGGAAAGAAGAGACATGGGTCACAATTATCATATAAGAAAGGAAAATATAACTCCCTCCCATCTCCTCCAAACACACCAGACCTAGCTAGGTTTCACCCTGAATCTCATTGGTAAAGGCAACAAGTTACAGGCATGATTACAGTAGCACAGCCTCAGACAGCTCTGCCCCTAGACACTATCCTCTAAGAATCTCCACCCCCGTTCTGCACCCCGGATAGAGCATGTTTTAACTTGCCCACACAAGTAACAGGGAACACATGCCACGAGTTAAGCAGGCTCCATAAAGGCCCAGGCATGCCAACACTGACACAGGAATTTCGGAGCAGAGAGCAGCATCCAACACTTTATCCATGCGCGTTTCCTCCCCGGCAGCCCCCACCCCCACCCGACACCCCAAGCCCCAGCCATTTCCCCCCCTGCCAGTCTACGAGGCCTCACCACTCCGCAAAATGTTTAGTTTAACACGTACCAATCCAGACCACTAACAACTAGCTCGTCCCAGAGCTGGCGGCTTTTTTTAAATATCTATACACTGAAGTTTCTGACTGTAAATCAACCCACTCGGAGACGCTGTTTACGTTAATGCAAATCACATCAGGCAAGCGGAACGTTTTGACTTCCTGAGCAAAGCAGCTCTGCCCAATTTCAGTTGCCCACGGCCCGTTCCAACCCCCCGACGGCTGGGCAGGAGCAGCCGCGCTGC